>NC_052049.1:178708691-179008691 GCF_903992535.2 Arvicola amphibius
CCTAATGTTCTGTGATGACTCTGCTTTGCCATTGCTCATTTAATAAATTGTATAGCACAGGACAACTCTTAGCTTACCATAATATGCCATAAGGTTCATTTGTGTTGTTAATTTAAATTTAAAACAATATTGTTTAAAATTGTTATGTGATAGTCTTTCAATAGATCATTTGGCTATCCACTGTAGGCAGAAGTTTCTGTCTCCACTGTTCCCATAGACATTCAGTCCAAATAAACACACAGAGGCTTATATTAAGTATAAACTGTTGCCTATTAGCTCAGGCTTATTATTAATTAGCTCTTACAAACTGAAATTAATCATAATTCTTATCTATGTTTAGCCATGTGGTTTGGTACCTGACTCAGTGAAGCAGTCTATCTGCTTTCTCTGTGTCTGGCTGATGACCACAGATTGCGCCTTTTCCTCTTCCCAGAATTCTCTTAGTCTGGTCTCGCCAACTATACTTCCTGCTTGGCTACTGGTCAATCAGTGTTTTATTAAACAATACAAGTGACACAATCTTTACAGGGTATAGGTGCATTAATCCACAACAATTCACCCACCAAGGAATGAGTTACTTTTTGTGTAGGAAGCTATCAAGGATACTGTTATAGCCATTCATTTATACACTGAAAAATTTATGATGATTTTGCACAATGAAAGTATTTATTATATGTGGTTAAATAAAAATGTGTTGTATAGTAAATATAAGTTTTGTCTAAAAAATATAAAATAGTTTCCCACTGTGGTTGTCTTATTTTACATCACCCTCCGAATGTCAGAAACTTCCAGGGACTCTGCATCCTGAACACAAGGGTTTTCAGTTTTGGGTTTGTTCCATTACTTTATTGCCTTTGTTTTCTTTTGAATATGTGTGCAATGGTGTTATAATGAGAGCAGCTTATGGTTCCTGGCTGCTCAGACCCAAAATAATAACACAGAAGCTATGTTATTAAAACATTGCTTGGCCCATTAGCTCTAGCTTTTTATTGGCTAATTGCTTACATGTTATTTAACCCATCTCCATTAATCTGTGTATTGCCAGATGGTTGTGGCTTACTGGCTAAGGTTTTAGCATGTCTGTCCCTGGCAGGGATACATGGCTTCTCCTGGACTCTGCCTCCTTTCTCCCAGCATTCAGTTTAGTTTTCCCCACCTACCTAAGTTCCACCCTATCAACAGGCCAAGGTAGTTTCTTTATTCACCAATGGTATTCATAGCATACAGAGGGGACTCCCACATCACAATGGTATTGTATTAGGGCTTTAATTTGGAAATTATTAGGGTTTTAATGACTGAAGTGGAGTTTCTTTCCATCTAGGTGTTCTCCATGTTTTTTTTTCTCTTGTTATAGTGTCTGTGAGAAAGTTTGCCTGATGTATTCACTGGGTTTTATGCTTCCTGTGTGTGTTTGGGGGTTTGTTATTTAGTATGTCCTACCTCAGATAGGAGACTCAAGTATTCTGTATTCCTTTTTTAATTTTCAATATGTTAACAACCCATTTCATGAAATTTGAAGATCAAATATTTTAATTTTTAATAAAAGTCTATAAATTTATCAATTATTGTATTGCATTTCTTGGTGTTAGGAATAAGAACTTTTGCATAACCAAATATCACTCTTTTTCCTAAAAGATCTATACTATTAGGTTATGATTTTAGTTTATGATCCATTATGACTGTTACTATCTAAATGTTAGGTATAATTAAATACCCATCATTTAAAAAATTGATGATTCATATCTGATCTTGATATTCTCCAGTCTAGATGTCCATAAACAGATAATGGATAAAAGAAATGTGTCATGCATGCACAATGGAATATGATCCAACCATGAGGAAGAATGAAATTATTGTCATTTTAAGAGAATGAATGAAAGTGGAGACAACTGGGTTAAGAATATAAACAGATTTATAAGGAAAATAATATAGGCTTCCTCTCGCATGTGGATTCTACATTTTCACAGATACACACACTTATACACATGCATACATACATACATACATACATACACACATACATACATTTTTGCACACAAACACACACAAAACAGTGGAAAGGAAAGAAGTCTAAAGAGAGAAAGAAACGGAAACAGTGGGAAATTGGAGGGAAGAAGAAAACATCACCTGCTTTCTCTCATATGAGGCGTCTAGATTCAAACAGAATTTAGAAGGCAGGGTCTTTCAGGGATAGAAAAGTACCCAACAAGGTGAGAGGGAAAATGAAGAGGGGGAATACCAGGAAACTCTGTGATATGCACGTGTTGGAAATGCCAGAAGAAAGCTGCCATTTTGTTTTGTTGTTTGTTTGTGTGTTTTTTGTTTTTTTTTTTTTAAGACAGGATTTCTCTGTGTACCATTCATGGCAGTCCTGGAACTAGCTCTTGTAGACTAGGCTAGTCTCGAACTCACAGAGACTTGCCGGCCTCTTTTTCCCAAGTGCCGAGATTAAAGGCGTGCACCATCATCACCTGCTTGGAAGCTGTCATTTGGTATACTTACTAAAAAATAATTAGGTATAAAATCATAAGGTCTATCCAGGTTATTTCTTCGATGTGTTTTAGTAGTTGTGTCTTTCATAGAATTAATCCATGATGAATCATTAATGATAAAAAGGAATACAGACAAAAATTACCTAAAGGCCTATTTCTGACCTGTGATATTTTTCATCTAGAGGATTTTCCATGTGCACATCAAAGTATGTATATCGTGCTTTAGTTGTGTGAGATATTCTGCAAATGTCAATTGACACAATTGGTTTATAGTGTTTTTTCAGTTATTAATAGAACTGGGAGTTTTCTGTTCAGTTCTTCTATTAATTATTGGGAGGTTTCTAAAGGCTCCAGCTAGCCCTATGGGTGGACCTCTTTGTCTTCTTAGGTGAATCCATCTCTAACTGATTGTAGTGGAGCATCGTTGAGAGTGTGTATGCTTAAGATTATTGCGCGTTTATGATGGATTGCCCCTCTTCTCATTAAACAACTTTCTCCCTTTATCCCTCAGTAACAGAGTTCATAATATATGACTACGTTTGTATAAATGTTCTATTTATTATTTATGTTAGAAAACTCAACTAATCACAGTAACAGAAAGCTCAGTTATGAGATTTTTTTTGGAAAGTGTTGAGAGGATTCTAAGGAACTTGAAGACTCTGTTGCAGGATGTTTAAGTCCACTATCTTGACTGTGGGTTAGTGCCCCGGATGTATGTGGATGCCATATCTAACTGAAATCGTTTAAGTACTTATTAAGGTTGTTGTGTCTCAGTTCTAACTCAACAAAGGTATTTTTTTAAACTCGCAGTTATTTTGGGCTGTGGGGTCTCTGTATCTGCGCCTATGCTGCTGGGTGATCCCCCTCTAATGACAATTGGGCTTGGGACCCTTTCCTCCTACTGAGTTGCCATGTCCAGCCTTGATATGAGGCTTTGTGTCCAATCTCGTTGTATCTTGTTAGGCAGTGTTCAGTGGATAGTCCTGGGAGGCCTGCTGTCTTTCTTGTTGGAGGGCAGAGGAAGAATTAATCTGGGAGAGAAGAGAGGTGGGAGAAGGGCCTGGGAGTGGAGGACTGAAGGGAAGGAAAACTGCTCTCAGGATGTGATGTATGAGAGAAGAATAAAAGTAGAAAAACACCTCTCACTTGTTTTAGTCAACAGCTCAGCCATGTTTAAGACAATCCTAACCCACGGCAACACTGTCTCAGCCTTGCTTAGGGCAGTAGGAAACCAAGGAGGAGCTAAGGACTAGAGAAGGGCAAAGGAGAAACAAACAGAGGAAAGGGAAAATGTCTGCGCCTCGAGTCCTACTTAGTTTCCCTCCAGTGCATTTGCTTCCATCCATTGGTGGGACTGGAGAGAGCAGTACCGAAGAGGGCAGAAGTCAATGTTGGACCAGATAGAGTAGGGATGTGAGAGATGACATGTGTTCCTCCAAAAGCAGTCATCTTCCTGCATCTCTGAGCTAGCGACAAATCACAATAAGTTTAAAATTTACGAAAAAACTGAAAAAGAAACTCAGAAACAAGCTAAGAATCTGTTTTATCCAATGGGGTGGTGTTAGTGGGTAGATTATCCACACCCAGCATGGGCACTAAAAAAAATCTGTGTGATCCAAAGGGGGTGTTAGTGGGTAGATCATCCCTGCTCTAGCATGGACACTATGCCTAGGAGTTCTTGACCAACACAAAATAAACTCCGTGTGGTGTGTGTGTGTGTGAGAGAGAGAGAGAGAGGAGAGAGAGAGAGAGAGAGAGAGACAGAGACAGAGACACCACACAGAGAGAACAGAGACAGAGAGAATCAGAGAAGGAGGAGGAGGAAAGGGAGGAGATGAAGAGAGAGAGAACAAGAGAGAGCCAAAGAGGAGAACTTGCTTTTGCTTTGGTATTTTTCATCTTATTTTTTGTTTGTTTTGAGGTTTATTATTGTGCGGGTTGTGTGTGTTTGTATGTGTGTATGTGAGACAGAAAGACAAAGTACATAAAGTGTGGTATGAGGGAGAGACAAAGTACATAACGTGTGGGTAGGGAGTATGAGGGAAGAGTTTTGGGAGAGAAAATCATGGCCAAATATATTAAATTAAAAAAGAGGGAGAAAAGAAAACCCTGCAGGGTAAGGAAAAGGAATGTTTGTTGTCCCCTACTTAGCTCAGCCCTGTCTGCTCCAAAGCCACAGCGGCTGCTAAGTCTTCATTTGAAATGCCTTTATGCTGCAGTCTATTCTGATGGCTACTCCCTCCATAAAGACAGGGAGAGAAGCAATATGTTAAAGAAAGAAAACAGAGGAGAGACACAGAGGGACGCTTGTATACCAAGAAGGAAAGTGGGTCTTCAGTTCGACAATCATTGTCAACTTCCCCTACTGGGTAGAAGAAAACAAAAATGAACATTACCAAAGTTTTGAAAAGACTTGCACATGCCTGAAAGAGGACACGGTGAGCAATGAGGTTTTTCTCTGCAGCGGTCAACCTTGATTCAAATGGAATCAGTCCTTAATTTGGAGCAGAGCTAGTGAGAAAATCCCACATGAAAGGGCAGAGCAGAAAGACAGCAAGAGCCGGGAGGACGTCTGCTGTGAGCCTGTGTTTTCTACATATCGCAGGAAAGCTGCGTGAAATCTGATATGGCCATCTAAAACGGGACCTGTACAAGGACAACACCAGGGAACATGCCAGTATTGATCAGTGAATTCTCCACAAACCACCTCCCCTGGAGGAAGAGCTACAGCTAATGGCTGCGGAGAGAAGGAGAATCAGTTTTCTCCAGGGAGAATCTCCTAATAGGTTACCCCAATCCCAAGTAGCAATGCTAAACACATAAACCGTGGAGTAACACTAAAATGAACTCAGCAGGCTGTTGTGTGCATGCATGTGCCGCGCATGCACGAATGCAAATAATTAAGAAGAGATCAGGAATGGAGAGGAAGTGGGAGGGACTGGAGGGGAAGAAGGAGTAGAAAGTATGTAAATACAGTACTTTCTTTGGAATTCTCAAAGGACATTAAGTTTAAATAAAAAGAAAGAATAATAGGGCAACAAGGGAGTTCTGAGTTTGATTTCCAGGTCCCAGCATTAACTGATTAATATTAGGCAACAGATTTCATTTAATGGGGCGTCTATTTTCTCAAGGAGAATAAGAGCACTTGAAAATATTTTCAGTTATTACTGAGAAGGAAAAGTGGACAGTTTCTCAGAACTAACAAAGCAACACAGGAAATACTAGAGTGTAGGCAAGTCAGAAGGAGCCATAGCCTCCTACAGCGTTGCCACAAAGCCAAGAGCTGACAACAATTTTCAGTATTTTTAAAGCTCCATTAAAACCTTGAATTGACCCAAGATTAACTCTAAGTGGTGTTCTTCATTTTGTATCCCACTAGGGTGAGGACACCTTAATTTACTGTCTAAATGGACACAATAAGAGGAGGTAAAGGTCATTTTTTAAAGGGAAGTACATATCTTCCACCCATAAAAAGTAGACTAGATGTTTAGTGGACTAGAAGGGCCTAACATATATCCCCATAAGGTTATCATGGAGTTTAGTAACCAGGGTCTAGAGGAACAGAACAGGTGGGATGAATATTTATGACAAATGGATCTATTAGATTATTTTACACACTACCTGCTGGCTAGCCCAACATTGGCTTTGTGCACACTGGAGATGGCTGAGAACCATGTTGCTGTTCAGTTCATGAGGCCGGATGTCTCAGCAGTCCTAACCCGACATTGAAGACCTAGAGGACACCCAAGAACCACTGGTCTTCAGTCCATGTTAGACAACTTAAGAGGCTGGGTTCTGATGTTCCTGAGAGATAGTTCCATGCCAGAAGTAACAACATAGGTGCACACAATATCAAGGAGTGAAAGCAAGCAGCAAGATCAGCATTCCCCTGGACCTCATTCTATCTGGGTCACAAAGGAAAGTTCTGTCTGCTCTCTGAATGCTCCAGGAAAAACCTCATAGACTCACCTAGCAGCATGACTCTTAATTAATTCTGGATCCATTCAGGTTGCTAATCATCACCAGAAGGTTAAAACAGAGCATCACAGAGAACTTTCAGGAAGGAAAACCAATTTCAAATGAGAAGCACAAGGGTCTTGGGACCCTGGCAATTCAGAGGACCTGGCTTTTCTGCAGAGTTATAAAAATTGCACCATAACCCAGCCTGGTTTGGTCTCAACTGTAAACTCTTGGGAGGACCCCTGTCTGTTCATACATTTTCCATAGACCCATGTGAAAAGAAGCAGCCTGACTGTCTTCCAAACCCAGCTTAGGAAAAATTGCAGAATAAAACCAAAGATGGTCAGATGACAATTCTAATTGTGGCTGTATCCTGGGAACAAGAGAAAAACTATCTGGAGCTAATTTGCTGCAATGATTTTCACGACAACAGCCAAGGGTATATTTTTAACTACTATTTTGACTCTGATTTAATTATAAAATAAGATGTGCTTAAAGCCAATCAGCCCTTGTGTTCACTAAGACTAGATCTGGCTCCTTAGATGACTCAATGGCATAGACAACAGGAGATAAAACAAAGGCCTGCACATCCTGCCTTCAGAAGAAACATTCTACATTCTGCAGAGAGTGAGTTGATTACAGCCAATATGCTGTTCAAACCCCATGCAGGCAGCTCATACCATTGATCTCAGACCTGCTTTTGACAGTCACTTTCTTTGGAGACCAGATAACTAGAAGTGAAGCTATTTTCCTCTCAAGGTTGTGAGCTTGGAGTCAGCAATATCAGATTTTTCTGGGCGGTAAATATGTAACTGTCAGCAAATACCATGTGAAACCCATTCTTCTCCATCTAAGATTGTAGCATTTCCTAGAGTCTACGGAGCAGAGATGCTACAGCAAAAAGCAGTGTGCGGGAGGTGGGGCTAAACAAATGGCCACCAAGCCTCATTAATTGTCCTTCCCACTTCTATCTGGCTTTAGAGGAAATTGGGTTAGACTCTACATGATGAAAGAGAGGAGGGGAAACCCAGTATTTCTTGCTGTGAATATGTGTCCTTTGACTTCCCAGCCAGCATCTCCAGATGGGTTTAAAGATCCCCCTCCACTGATGTTATAAGGTCAAGAAAAGACAAACCATCTCTCTTCCCCGCCATCAGCACATGAAGTGCAGATGTGTGGCCCCAATCTTATCTGTCTATTGCTCTTACCCCTAAATATCTCTGGGGTGCTGCAAAATCACAAACCCAGCTAGAGATGAATCACATAGACTGCCATATGCTCTTAAAAGTCAAATTGGCATAACTCGGCAGTGCATGCGGTCTGCAAACATGGTCCTGCAGTGCTTCTATCAGTGGGGACAACTGTCCAGGAGCAAAGGCTCCAGTACGGCGTGCCGAGCAGAGGTTCCCAGTGTAGAGACTGGGGGGGGGGGGGGGGGCTCATCCCCATTACTTCCTTTCCAATGCTGTTTTCACCAGCCTTCTCGCTGATTCTGCGAAGTAATAGGGCAAGTGAGATGGCTCAGTGGGTAAAGCCACCCACTACCTACCAAGCCTGACAACCTGAGTTCTATTCTGGGACCTTTTAGAAGTTTGAGCAGAGGGAAGAATGTTTCCTGGGATGGAACAGGATGATTTCTAACCCTTACTGACAGATAGCCAAATGCATATCTTTGTGCTATCTGGGCCAGTCATACATCTCACAACTTAAAGCACAAGCACAATCCATTGTGCATATGCATGAGATGGCAAATGGGGTGTTTATTAATTTGCTTATTTATTTAGTATTATCAGAAGAATTTGACTTAATATCCTTAAGCTCTGGCAGATCAATTATGCAATTAAAGTGCCAGAGTACCTAAATTCTTTCATTAGTAATCAAGTTTGAATACAAGTCACTTTTAACTCTATATAGAAGATAGAATTTATTTTCAACCCCCATGAAAGTTATATCAGATTTTTCACATGTTACCCTCTTTCCAGCAATAAGAGACTGTCACAGAAAACTACAGCTGGATCATGGGAGCCCAGCTCTGGTGAATTCATCATTATCATCCTGTGTCTATGGTTCAGGAAACATCTTGGAAAGGGGAGCAGAAAGAGTGTAGGATCCAGTGTGCCAGGAACTAGGCTGTAAACATGCTCTCCTAGAAATGGCTGCATAAACAAGACCAGAACAATGGCAGCAGCAATAGGTGTATTAACGTGGAATGAGGGAAATTTTGCAGGGTCCCAATCCTGGACAAAGAGCTACAAGCAACTAATGACTTCTAGAAGAAAGAGAATTAACCTCTCCCCAGGATAAGTCCCTTTATTTTTTGTTTAATGGAGAGTGGTCAGTCCTGAAACCATAGACACATAAACAACAAAAATTGACTCAGCAGATTAATTATTATGCAACAATAATAATCAAGGGAAAGGGGGTATTTTATTTTCCTTCCAGGTTATTTCAAGGACAGGTTGACCCTAACTGAGACCAATACCTGTTTAAGATGGACCTTTTACTCTCTCCTTCTACCAGGATGTGCCTGACCACAAATTGCCCATAGCAGGAGAATTACCGAGTGTTGTTCTACTAGGAAGAGGCAGAATTAAAAAATGGAGTAGAAAAGTGCCCTGGGTGGCTTAGATGTCCCTATGTTTGCCTATCTGGCCATCTTATATTCTGGTTGTTGTTACATGACCATTCAAACCAAGCTGGACGCTGCAGGTAGCATATTATCTATGAAGCCAGGTGCACACAACAGCACACCTCTTTCAGGAAGAAATATGGGGGCCTGGGCCCATGCAACCCCTGACTTTGCTGAAAACACTCAGGAGCAGATGGCACCCACACAATTGTTTCTCTTGGCACACAACCATCCCACTATCAACCTGTACTTTTGATCTCATATGGAGTTCCTCATGATTAAAGCAAGTACAATTTATGATATAGACAAACATGTTGCATCTTAAAAAGTAGGCTAGGACAATAGGCCTAAAATAGAACGACCTTAACTAAATCATTGTATATTGTTAAACTATCTGTAATCCTGTAGCGATCAACTAGATGTGATCTCTGAAGGCTTCCCTCACCCTGTGGAAACATTTGGCTATATTTTGAGACATATCAGTTTGTCACAGATGGTAAAGGTGTGCCATAGGCATCTAGGTGATAAAGATGTGGGACATAGCCAAATATCCTATACGCACAAAGTTCCCCACAATAAAAGATTTTAAGCTGGTATGCCAATATTCCTGAGGTTGTGAAGTCTTTTCAATAATTCTTCAAAGGTAAAAAAAAATAAATTTATGGAAGAGTCTGTATGATATAGTAGCATAAGTAAAGTGGACAGCTGCAGATTTGTAGTCATGATCAGGGTGGACTGGATGTGAAGGAGTTTAGAGCAGGTAAGAGTTTCTGATAGGGAGAAGTCTTAATGCTACAACTCATTCTCCACTTGAGTTGGAAGGAAAGACTGCATTGCAGAAGTAACAAGATCTATGTATCTTGCACCACATAGCTATAACCCTTGAAAGAAGCATGGTCACAAGAACATTGATGAGACTTGGGGGCAAAATTCTAAATGAATCACTCGTAAATGAGCTGCAGGAATTGGTAGATGAGGACCTAAGCTTATAGGAGAGAGTCTTCTTATTAGCCTCCTTTCTGATTTCCCCTAGTGAAGTTATAAGGCAATGTCCACAGAGGCAGTGATGCTGTTATATATAGGCTTTAAACATAAATATAACAAAGTTTTCTGATGTGAGATTCCCCTCTGTTTGCTGTGAATATCATTGGTTAATAAAGGAACTGCTTTAGGCCTATAGCAGAGCTAAAGGGGGAACAGACATAGGCAGGAAAACTAAACTGAATGCTGGGAGAAAGAGGGTGAAGTCAGAGAGAAGCCATGGAGCTGCCACTAAAGACAGATGCTGGGAACATTACCCGGTAAGCCACAGCCACATGACAATACACAGATTACTGGAAATGGGTTAAATTAATATGTAAGAGTTAGCCAATGAGAAGCTAGAGCTAATGGGCCTAGGGGTGATTTAATTAATACAGTTTCTGTGTGATTATTTTGGGTCTAAGCAGAAGGAACTAACTAGCAGCCTCCCCACAACAGTTCTCTTTCTAATACATACCTGGCTGCTATTGTTTGATGATATAGTCAAACTTGAGTTCCAAACACATTACCACACTCTAAAGTCAGGCCATCTCCTAGTGACAGAGTACATTCATTATATGTGTGCCTATGTGTCCTTTATGAACCCAGGCAGTTTTCTAGGCCCAAGTCATGCTGGATGCATCAGTAAGACTTGGACATTTCTATGATCATCAATTGTTTTCAATGCGATACTTTGAACATATATATATATGCTAGAATCATCTTAATGGATATCATTATAATAGCTATAGGTCATCTGTCTGTGTCGAGTTCATCAGAGTACTTCTGGTCTTGGTTGCATTCATCACCCATCTATGGGCTGGTTGGTTACAAACAGTAGGATATTCTGGGAAGTCCTAGCAGGATGCACCATACTTGTTCACACCTAAGCTAGGAAGGTATCACAAACATAAAAGACATCTTGGAGCCCAGGCTTACAATTTTCAAAACATTGTTTTGCAGTATCTATTCCACTACTCAAAGAAAGTCACATGATCTGACTCTGAAGAGGAGAAATAGGTTTTGCCTCTTCAGGGAGCCTACAAAACCACATCGCATAGATTGTGGCTGCTGGAAAGGGAGGAGAAATTTAGTTATTTCTGGAACCTACTTCCCCAATGTCAGTGATAAAGGTAGATAATTTATAGCACATGCTGTCAACCAACGATTATGATGGCATTAATTGTCAACTTAATACAACCTAGAACCACCTAAGAAGAGAGTCTGAGTAAGAGATTGTCCATACTGGGTTGCTCAATAGAAATGTATTGAAGGAGATGTCTTAACTTAGTTGATATGGAAAGACCCAGCCTTCTGTGGGCAGCACTATTCCCTAGGATGGTAATCCTGAGCTTTATAAGAATGCAGAAACTGAGGGCAAGCAAGCAAGTAATTATCTATGCATTCATTTGGTTCTGCTCTTGATGTTGGATATGATGCAACAAGCTATTTTAGATTCTTGCTGCCTCAGTTTCCCTGCATTGTTGGACTGGGGCTAGGAACTCTCAGAGCTAAGAGGGACACTTTCTCTTTTGGGTTGCTTTGCATGAAGGTATTTTATCACAGTAACAAAAAACTAAGACAGAACAATGACTAACAACAAACAGTTTCTCGACCTAAATAATTACAAGATTGAACCTGGAGACAAAAATGGCAAAGCTTAAGAATGGAGTAAATGTGACTAGTTCCCTAATTAAGCAAATGAAGCAAAAAATTTTCTATGACCTATCCAATCTCTAGATCAATGTTCAAATCAAGATGTAATCAAATCTGTCAATTAAGTGAAGACATAACCAGCAAGATAAGACAATTCAGTGTTATAAATATGAGTAAAGGCTAAGAACTTAGAAAAAGGACCAGAGAAGGGCAGAAATCGAGCATGGTTGGGGGAGGGGGGACAGAAAGACATGTTCTGTAAAAGTGACAAGGAACAAGGAAACTAGGGACCAGGCAACAAACAGGGTGTGACAAACAGGCAACAAACAGGGTGCGACAAACAGGCAACAAACAGGGTGCGACAAACAGGCAACAAACAGGGTGCGACAAACAGGCAACAAACAGGGTGCGAGACAGGGATTAGAGCTAGCTCAACAAAATTGTCAGAGAGTCATTATAGTTAAATGATTGAGGATATGAGACTCAATGGGCTCCAGTTCACATGTCTAAGATAAAGTGTGTCTCTGGGAATGGAGGTGGTGCTCTCAGCTATCGCCCAATAAGGGAAACACAGCAGCATATAGCAAGGAATAATCTCTAGCCACTTATAAGTGATTTTATATGTACTTCCAGTGTTCTAGTGAGAACTTGTCATATAATATACTTAGATACATAGGCCTGAAAGAAGACACAAGAGATTACTACTATGGCAGGGCCCACAGAGAAATGACAGTATGCCTCATGTTGCTACTATGTCAGTTGGACCAGAACTGGGGAGGAATTGGAAGAGTTGTGTACATCCTCCCAACACCTATCCCTCCATATCTGTCTTCTATACCATGTCTTCTTCCTTCAGGGTTCCAGCTTTGTGATTTTGTGCATGTAGTTAGAGCCTTCAAATAAATTCACTAAAAATCAAATATTGCCTTATTTCAAAATAGTGGATAAGCCTAATAACTTCACATACCAATACACATGAGTCCATAGCTTCACATGTTAATAATATATGAGTCCATAGGTTTTGATCCTTTAAACCTCATCTAACGATTAATAAAGACAGAACTAAAGCTTCATATAGCCTCATATAGGTAGCCATGAGATAGGTTCTACTTGTATACCAAACTCTCATACATGCTCCTGAAAATTACTCTAGTGAACCTCACTGGAACACACACAGACACACACACACACACACAGACACACACACACACACACACACACACGGACACTAAAGTAGAATGGAGGCCCATTGGGAAGAGTTTGGAGATTAATTGGGTGGGGGCAAAAGAGAGTAACAGGAAGGGGATATGATCAACATATACACATATATAAAATTGTCATAATGAAACTCCTTATTATGCATGATCAATGCACACTAATAAAAACATAATTTTTAAAGTTAAAAAAGAGGCAACCCCAAGTTGAGTTGCACCTGATTGTCATTACATCTGTCACAGAATTATCATGCCAACCTCCTTTGCACAGGCTCCTGATTTCTTGCTCCTAACTGCCCACAGTTTGCTTTCCTCATAATTATATTAAATTAGATAAATTAAAGTCTAAGCAAAACTAATTTTGCATAATGTCCCAGTCCATTTGTGCCGAGTCTCTAAAACCCTCTATGGTTTCTCTCTAGGCATCCAGGTAGCTAATTATTTCCCCTCCCAGTAGCCTCCAAGGCACTTCTGATCCTAAGTTTAGAACAGAGAATGATTCCATTTGATTAGGGGGAGAGAAGTGCCCACAGCTTTCCTGAGATAACATGAAAAAGTCCATCTATGCCAAGAGGATTGTGCAATTTAGTCTCTGAAGATTCCCCCGGATCCTGAAATAATGTGTACTGGAGCATAGGCACATGGCCATTATACCCCAGATTTCCTCATTTAGGAAATCAATTCTTGAACATCGGGGATATGCAAATTCAATTATTTTTGAACTGCAGAATGATAATGATGCTTTGCGAATGTATTAGCATACCCGCATGGAGCAGACTTCTTCTCCCCTGGGTGCCTCGCCACCTGTTGAACTAATTTGGCCTCATCCCTGGACATCCATCATGGTCTACATTTGACGGGGGCAGAGTGACTTATCCTGTTGTGAGAAGAAGCTGTGAAGTCACAAGAGAGAGTCAGGACTCAGCAGAATACTACAGAGCGAAGACAAGAGCTCGAACAAACGCTTAGCCAGCCAGTCACCGGATGTCATGAACAGCACACCTTGGCAAACAAGGACCATGGAAATCTAATTAAGAAGTTTCTCTTCTAGGCCATGGGGGATCTGTACAATGACACAGAAACAGCTCTTAACTGCATGGTGCTTGCTGTGCAAGCCCTTGGGATTTTGGTTCTTTTCTATTGTTCTTTTTAAATATTTCTGAGCCACAGGGAAGTTCTGTTGCTATGGTTCTAAAAGAGGAGAAATCCATTTAATTCTCCATTTGATTCTAAACTATTCACAGAGAAAAACAAAAAGTGTTGTACTTCGTCATTCCTTCACTGACTCAGAAACTTCCCAACTGGCTGAGGTTAATTAATAGAACCAGAGATTGTAAAAGAACAGGTGACAGTAACATAGATACATGCATAGATTAATACTTAAATAGATGATAAGACACAGATATATAACATATCTTAATACATAGATAGATGATAGATCAATGCATATGTTAATACATAGATGATAAAAGATGTATAATAAACATAGATAATATAAAGATAAATGTATTCATGTACACATTCATGTACAGGATAAATACATATACATAGACAAATAAATGTATACATATTAAAACAAAGATACATAGGTAGGTGATAGAAAGATATATAGGCATAAAAATAGATTAAATAGACAGATAGGTAGATGATGGATAAGTGAATAGATGATCAATAGCAGATAGATGATTGTTAGATGATAAATCATATATAGCTATAGAAAGCATAATATTAAAACAGATACATGTAAAGATACAAAGATAGATGGTAGAAAGCTAGATAAACATCTTATAGGCAGATAGAAGATATATAAATAAGCACACAGACATGATAGTTACATACTTTGCAAGTGCTTTACCCAATGAGCCATTTTCCCAGCATGATATAAGCTATTTTTGAGCGATCTGTAAATGGCCTCTGCCTCTTTTTTCAGTTATCCTTTACTCATGGAGAAGACAGTGTACATGTTAACCTATGTACCTGTTGGAACAGTCTTCATACACCCTTGACACTGTACATGTGCATCCTGGTTTGAACTTCTTAACAACGAAGATACCTGAGGACGTATGGAAAGCTGGTAGATGCTCCATGGTGCAAATGGAGGCAAGAGCTGGGAGGTTTACAGCTACTTGGGAGAAATCAGAAAAGAAAACAAGAGATGAAAGTAGAAAGTAAAAACCAGCAGTCCAGTACTGGAGTGGAGAGACTAAGGCTCCTGTGGGAATGAAAAGCAAAGGAAAGGGAACAACACCATACTGGAAGAGGCCTGGGAGATTCTTTCCTAAAGCCAACCAAAATGATGTTTTCACATCCAGTTCTGATAACTAAGTATGAATGATACTCTATTCTTTTATACCTCAGGAAAGCATTATCATGGTACAATTTAATACTATTTGGATATGGAGAGGCTAAATTGATTAGGGGCCTGGACACTATACTTTTATCATTCCTAAAAAATGTAAATTAAATTTCCCTGCTTAATTTTTTGCTAGAAATACTTGTTCATTTTGTTAGACGTCTTCTATGTAATTGACTGTGGAATACAAGGGACCACCAGAAACTATCCTAGCCACTGAAGCAAACATGGAGAGACGCTCTAGGGGAAGCCCAGCCCCCAATCCAAGGGGCATCTGAGACCAGGCACCTTCTTATGGGACACAGGCAGGCGCCCAGATGTTATAATGTAGATCTGAAGTTGGGGAACCTCTCCATCCCACTTATATGCAAACATGAGAGAAGAATGCAGAGAGAAGGTTATCTGCTCAAAACTGCAAGCACATTTCCTAATGTAGTACCACCATGATCAGTTTAAATGGGGGGTCTCAGACTGAGGTTATTTGGTGAGACAAATAAAGTTTTGTTCTTTGATGCCTCCTCGAACTACCTAGTAAATAAAATCAGGAGCTCTGAAATTGAGCTGTCTACATTAAGCCGCTGTTATGCAGTTCGTGGAAGCATTGCCTGAGTGAGTCTTAGCTCTCTTCCAAACCTTGGTTTCCTCATCAAACCAGCAACAAAGAAATGAGTACCACTACCAAAGGGTTCAATGATGCCCAAGTCCCTGACATACTCTATGTTCAATGCATATCCATCGTAAATATTACACTGTCCTGAGGTCAGCTCTCTATGGAAGGGCTGACAATGACATTAGATGGCTTACAGGGTGTACCAAAGAAGGTCTCATACCCAGATCCTGACTAGCATGCTGGACTTGATGAGAGGTGGGTTAACAGTGCAGGCAGCTGAGAGAAACAGCACAGTTGAGGGCTGCAGTAGGTGGAGCATATCACAGAAAGCTACAGCAGACCTGCAAACTCACACTTGGAGGGTAGTGATGCAGAAGGATGCAAACTGGAAAAATGGAGGCCTGACAGAGCCGATGCAGCCAGCTGTTGTACATCTGGGAATGATGCATGACTAGAACAGACAGCACTTGTCTCCCAATTGATGGATTTGAACTGAAACCAAAAGTCAATCATCACTAAAAGAGGCTGGGTGTTTGTTGTTGTTGTTGTTTATCTTGTTTTCAATTTTTCTATAGTTGTGCTTTACTGAAATAGTTCAAAATGAAGATATTATTTATAATAAAATACATAATGGCTAAGAGACAACTGTAATTACAATAATCCTATTTTCTCAAGCTAATCACTTTTAGAAAATACATATAAGTAATTTTCCATTTTTGATACTTTCATATTTTATATAATAATTTTAGTAATCTTCAACCCGTAGTCTCCCTCCCCACTCCTCCCATTGGCTGCCATCCTTCCTCCCCACTCCTCCCATTGGCTCCTCATCCTCTGTCCCTACTTCTTCTCCCATTAGCTTCCCATCCTCCCTCCTCACTCCTTCTCCCATTGGCTGTCATCCCCCCTCCCCACTTCTTCTTCCATTGGCTTCCTTCTTTGCTATGGCTGCCTTGACTCCTCTCTTCTTTCCACGTGTAGTTCAGAATAATTGAAGGAATGTAACAAAATGGCCAATATTAAGTAGAATCATATATCATGGGTTTAAATATTTTTGTAAATTTTCAAGAAGTTGTGTGTGTGTGTGTGCATATTGATGGTTTATTGTTTTCAATGAGTTGGAGAGACAAGTGTAGATAATAAAAAGATTAGTAAGAAGGCACCATTTTCCATACAGAAATATGAAAGCTGGTGCTATTCTTGTTTTTCTTCTAGTTTAATTTAAGGATAGATTTTATTTTGAGATTTGAGCTTGTGTGTATGTGTATTATGTATGTATGTATGTATGTATGTATGTATGTTTTTAGTCCAGCACCAACTTTTAAATGCTAGCATTTCCAAGACCATTTTGAAACCAATCAATATTCCCCAAGACATGAAATTTTAGCTCACACATAAGTGTGTTTTTCCACTTTTGATGCTTACTACATTATGCATGTGTGTTCATATGTGCATATCATATTATGATGCCAAGGGTGAGGCGCACATGCAGAGACCAGAGGACAACCTGTGGAGTCAGTTCTCTTCTTCCACCTTTACGTAGGTTTAGGGAATCCAATTCAGGCTGCCAGTCTTGCATAAGAAGTCTGTTTACCAATTGGGCTGTCTCACCAGTCTGATGGATTTCTTACACCCAAAAGACATTCAGTTCTGCTTGGCCACTTTGTTTATGAACTCATAATTTATTTTTGTAAGATTTGGGATTAGTTCTCAGAGAGTTTATGTTGCATACTTATGGCATCCACTGAGCTAGGCAGCCATTACTGTCCAGCATACAAAGGAATGTAATTGTAATAACTGCATATCTCAACAGGTATTCCCAGCAGGGTGACTCCATCCCCCCATGTGTGCTTGTGATGCTGTTTCACACATAATACATTTTCTTATTGCTTCTCTGCTTACAATGGATAATAACATTCTAGAGAAGAGAACGCCTGAGTCCCCGAGGATTCACTGTGTGAATTCTGTAGGACATTGAGATTGGACACATTTATAATTGTCCATTAAATACAGTGGTGGAATTTGCTTCAAGTCCTAATCCCCCAGGGAACTGCACTTGATTTTAAACTCTCCTCAAGATGCTGCAGAATAAGCAGGATGACTGAGGTTTGACCAAGTCAAGATGCCAAAAGAAGAAACCACAGCATTGTCTGTATAAAGTGGGTCGTGTGCTTACCCTCTAGTGATAGGTATTTGGTAAAGAGCCAGGAATCTAACAAACGCAGAGGAGAGTTGAAACAAAATGGCTGAGATACTTGATACAACTTCCAATGGTTTCAAAATATTATGAATGTAAAAAGAGTAGAATTCAAGGCCAGCCAGGAAGAAGGAATTTTTCTACACACGTCAGACTTTTAGCTACAATCCTAAGATTCATTAGGCAAAGTCAAAAGAAATCTGAGAAGAGACACGCTCTTACCAAGAAAGAAATCTGTCTTCCAATTAATTGTTTTTAAAACCTTTTAACAGATAGGCAGGTAAGGTCAAAAAGCCCTCAGCATGATCCAGAGTTCCATAAAAAAAACAGTCAGTCAAGACAAAACTAGAGCAAATACACTGACCACAGAACTAGCTAATGTTTCTGATTAAACAAATGGTAGAACTGTTTTTTCCTACTTCTTTTTTAAATGTATATTTATTTTATGTGTATGACTGTTTCATCTATATGTATGCATGTGTACCATATACAGGCAGTGCCTGTGGAGGCCAGGAGAGGGCAGTGGATCCCCTGGAACTGCAGATACAGAATCTTGAGAAATCATGTGGGTGCTGCACCTGACTCCTGTGAAGTAACAGCGCGCTCTTGTAACCACTGAGCCACACTCCCCAGCTCCTTTCTAGTTACATCTGTTTGCTGTTGTACTAGAGATCTTAGTCACTGGCACTAAAAGTGTGTGTGTGTGTGTGTGTGTGTGTATGTGTGTGTGTTGAAGAGAAACAAATCTTATTTCAACATAGTGTGGTCATATACATAACAAACACAAATATGAACAAACTTAGAATTACATAAGGACTTTCAGCAGGTCAGCATTAACAAGGCCAATGTAAGATGTATATCTATATACTTCATTAATAAGTGATTATAACATAAAATGTTTAAATATAATTTAAGATCAAAACATCTAATGCCTAAGATGCCATATACAAAAATGCCTTTAGTGGAACTACGCAGAAAAATTAAAACATTTTGCTGACAAGTTGAAATCCTTGAAAGTAATTAAGAGCTTTGTCATATATGAATTGGAAGGTAGAGTATTTAAGCCTGTAAAAACTCCCCAATTTGACCTATATATTCCTTGCAAACTTATTAAGAATTCAGCAAATGAGTCTTCATATAAATTTGCATGCTAATTCTAAAACTCACATTAAAATGAAAGGAATCTAGAAGAGCAATTTAACACGCTGCCAGTAACATACACCACATCCTACAAGTTTTGAATAACTAAGAATACTATAGTGTGGCATATGGTCCCCCAAGTTGGAAATAACAGAGAAGAGTGTAGTACCAGATGTACATATGTGGTCACTTGATTGACATACGAAGTGCCACAGTGGAAGGACCCAAATCTGGGTAGTAAAAATAACACTGCAGACCAGAAGAAAAGTTAGAAAAGCAATAGAAAAATTGGGAATTCTCTTTGCAAGGTACATTATGAATAGAAGGACAACTAACTCTTCAATAAACACATGTGAGTCTGTTCCACCCTCTTAGTCTTGTCAAAGAAAACCTGCACCAGATGGAAAGAAAGAGACAAGGAGATTTCATTCAAGACTCTGTCTCTAGGGGAAAGAAGTTCATTTCAACTCTACTAATGTAGAGAGTCAGTGGGCAAGGATCAGAGCTCTGTAGAGGGAGAGGATGAACAAGGTGAAAAGTCAACTGTACCTATTGGTTGAAACAAGGAAGTTGGATCCCTGGTCTCCTGAAGACACTAAATTCCATCTTCCTTACTGATTGCATTTTCAGAAGTTAACTCCCAGGTCCTAGGGGAAGATACTTCAATGTTGTACAGCTGAATAGAGATTAGAAGAATATACATGTCCAGAAGAAGGAGGAGGAAGAAGAGGAAAAAGAGGAAGAGAAAGAATGAGAAGGAGGAAGGGGAAGAAAAAGGAGGAGGAGGAGGAGGAAGAAGAGGAAGAAAAAGAAGAAGAAGAGGAAGAAGAAGAAGAAGAAGAAGAAGAAGAAGAAGAAGAAGAAGAAGAAGAAGAAGAAGAAGAAGAAGGTAGCAGAGGAGGGGGTGGAGGATGAGGAGGAAGGGAGGAAGGTTCTAAGCAAGGGGCCCACGAGTCTGAGAGCCAGGAAGAGAACTACATAGGGTTCAACAGGAGGATGGGAAGAGCAGGTCATCTTGGTCAGTCACCTCAGAATAAAAAATTAAAACCATAGTGAGAGTTCATCCCTATCACACCAGAGGACTTAAAGCTTATTTTAGCAGATGAAAATGCTGAAAATAGCAAGTGTCAGTGAGACAATGAATCAACTAGAGCTCCTCTAAATTGTTGTACAGGGGCCCTTTGCTAAAGGTACAATTCCATAAGTATGACCCAGAAAGTGCATTCCTCAGCTGACTCACAAGAACTGCAGGTACAGATGTACACTGAACAACCATGTGTATTCATAATACGTTTATTTATACCTAAACACTTGAGATAACCAACAACACAGTTCATAAAGTTTGGTATATTCCTGTAAGACATAGCAATATACTATTACCTAGAATTATTACTGAAAGAAATAAAACAAGACATACATATGATTCCATTATGTGTGAGATTCATAAATAGTTTAGAATAATCAATGGTGGAAGAATTTGGGGAAAGGTTCACTTTAATGAAAGTCTATGTAGAGATATATTTATGAACTCTAATGGCATATTATATAATGGCATATTGAGAACAGAGTTTGTGTCAGTGCATACAAGACCTCCCTATGATCAAGCCAGAGGAAAAAAAACCCAGGAGAGAGAAGGGAACGTGGGCATGAAATCCCACCCCTAGTGAAAAAGTTATCTACAATTGATACCTGCTAAGAAAGGGGGAAAAATCAGGTTTTTTTTTCCATTGGAGTGACACTGGGTACATCATCCAGATGCCAGGGAAGGCTCCAAGCTCAGAAATAGTTTACAAAAACAAAATAGACTCCATGTTTTATCTTTTTGTTGCGTTGTGCTATTTTGTTTTGTTTTTTAAGAGAAAGAAAGAACATAAAATTGGGTGGATAGGTGTAGTAAGAGCATCACGGCTGCGTCCCGCCACCCGGCTAGCTTTACACCCGAAATAATTACATGGAAACTGTATTCTTTTAAACACTGCCTGGCCTGTTAGTTCCAGCCTCTTATTAGCTAATTCTCACATCTCTTGCTTTAACCCATATCCAATAATCTCTGTAACACCACGAGTGGTTTCTTACCGGGAAAGGTTCAGCATGTCTGACCTGGTTGCTGGCTTCATGGTGACTGTCTCCCTGAGGAGAGGCATGGCAGTCTGCCCCAGAGAGGCGAGGCATGGTGATTTATTAACTTCCCTTCCCAGCATTCTGTTCTGTCTACTCCGCCCACCTAAGGGCTGGCCAATCAAATGAGCCAGGCAGTTTCTGTATTAACCAATGAAATCAACACAAACAGAAGACCCTCCCACATCAGATAGGCAAGTGGGAACGATCTGGGAGGAGTTTGGGGAGGGGAAATAATATGGTTAACATATATTAAATGATATTCTCAAAGAATAAATAAAAACATTATTTGTAAAAGAATACTTTAATTTTTCGAGGCAGGGTTTCAGTATGTTGCTCTGGTTACATACTGGATATATGAACCAGATATATAGACCAGGCTGGTCTCAAACTCACAGAGATCCACCTGTCTCTCTATCTCAATGCTGGGATTAAAGGTGTATGTCACCCATGCAAGGCTGTTATTATTTTAATTTTTAAAATTTGATGTCTGCTTGAGGGTATTATACAGCTGAGTGCAGGTGCCCGTGGAGGCTACAGGAGTTTCAGGTGGGGGGAAGCCTGGAGGAGCTATGTTTCTATCTTCTTAGCATCAAACCAGATGCCAGGGCCAGTAAGACGGCTCAACAAATAAGGTTGTTTGCTGCCAAGCCCGAGAGCCTGAGTTCAGTCCCAGGATGGTCGGAGCAGAGACCAGCCTCCAGAAAGTTGCCCTTCTAACCTCCACAACTAGCCTGTGGCACACCCACCCAGCCACTCACCCTCTGTCTGCCACACACACATGAAATAAATAGATGTAATTTAAATTTTTTAATTGTTTTTTTAAAAGTCTTTAACACTTCATTCGGTAAGATATGAACATGAGGGGTCAGACTGAAGGGCTGGTCTTCATGCGGCTGCCGTTTAGAAATACTAGTGTTTACTAGTCCATGGAAGCTTATGCTTACAGTTTGTGAAATTTTCCCTAGGGGGAAGAAGTGAAGCTGGAAAAATAGAGAGCTAAAGAGGGGAAGAAGTTGCTGAGTCCCAAAGAACCCCTTTTTCTGAAGAAGATGAAAAAAAAAAACATGGATTTGTGCTGAAAGTAGGGAGGCCTTTAACTGAGGACATTTTGGTACTGAATTTGATGTAAAAACAGCCAAAGGCTGTCAGCTCATTTTTATCACAAGCAGGCAGGCAATTTGTGCATGGGAAAACACAGTGCTTAAATAGTCCTTGCCTTTCCTTGTACAAATGCGGAACCCGCACTCCAACACCCAGGGTGATGACAGCCGTCACTCTCTTCTTGCTGCGGCTGTTTCACGGTCGGCATGCTAAAATTAGAGGCGAAAATCGCCTGAAGTTGGTGTTTATTGAATTTTCCCACTTTATTTTAAACTATAGCATTACATGGGATATTGAGTGCTTCCTAATTTCCCTTGCAAATGCCTCCAGCCAACCATCACTGGGGACCTCTCTACTATCTGTGAAGAAAGAGCATTGGCTCAGTCAGATGGCCATGGGTCAAACACATACCTTTAACCTGATCTTTAGTTAGCGTGATTTCTTTAGCAACTAGCATAAAGATAAACTGATCTCTGTTGAAGATTAATAAGAGTTTAAAATGATATCATTTTTAACAGTCTTGGCCCATGACTCTGTCTACACTATAGAAGTTTTGAAAGGAGAAGAAAGGGGTGAAATGCTGTTTTAATTTATTTTTATTTCTATTTTGTGTACACTATGAGTGTCTTGCCTGCATGTAGATATTTGAGCCTGGTACCTTCAGAGGTCAGATGAGGGCATCAGATTCTCTGACACTGGAGTGACAGATGGTTGTGAGCTGCTATGTGGGTGCTAGGAACCAAACCTGGGTCCTCTGCAGCCAATGCCCTTAACTTCTGAGACATCTTTCCAGCCCCTGAATATTTTTAATTCTAACAAGTAAGATGTAAGCCATTAGACACGTCTTTTGCATGTGTGATATTTGTTCCTCCAAATTAGTATCAATAAACGATATAAAATTTTATCCTCATAGCTTGAACCAGCATTTCCAACATAATCATTATCTCCCTTCTAGGTTGCACTAAGAATATATATTTATATATGTATCTGTTGTCATGTTGTCTTTGGTGACTTTGGGGGGGATGGAGTGACAAGAGCACCAGTACTCAGATTCTAATAGCAATCCATCAGCACCACAGCTGTTATGCATCCATTTCTTCACATTATACAGTTAACAGAGCTCCCCAAACCAGAGAAGGTACTGTTCTCTTCGATATATTTTATTTCACCTAGATCTCTACAACAAATCCAACAATTCATCAGTAGTTTTAGAGTACAGTGCAAATTTTCAGAATGACCTAAATGACCTCATCTGCCTGATAAGATGCTGCATAGGTTTCTTCTAGGCACTAGTCCTAAGAGCTAACTCTTGGAGCTCTTCTTCTTCTTCTTCTTCTTCTTCTTCTTCTTCTTCTTCTTCTTCTTCTTCTTCTTCTTCTTCTTCTTCTTCTTCTTCTCCTTCTCCTTCTCCTTCTCCTTCTCCTTCTCCTTCTCCTTCTCCTTCCTCTTCCTCTTCTTCTTTTTCTTCCCCCTTCCCCTCCCTCTCCCCCTCCCCCTCCTCCCCTCTACCTCCCCTCCTTTCCCCACTCCTCCTCCTCCTCCTCCTCCTTCTTCTTCTTCTTCCTCTTCCTCTTCTTCTTCTTTTTCTTCCCCCTCCCCCTCCCTCTCCCCCTCCCCCTCCTCCCCTCTACCTCCCCTCCTTTCCCCACTCCTCCTCCTTCTCCTCCTCCTTCCTCTTCTTCTTCTTCTTCTTCTTCTTCTTCTTCTTCTTCTTCTTCTTCTTCTTCTTCTTCTTCTTCTTCTTCTTCTTCTTCTTCTTCTTCTTCTTCTTCTTCTTCTTCTACTTGACATGTGTCTTCTTCCAGTCTCTACCCAGTTGTGCAAACAGAAGTGCCTTCTTCAAGGGCCTGGGAGGCATCACCTTGAAACATATCATTAAGGAAGATGGGGTTCATGTCTGTGGAAGTGAAGAGACCCAACTTCCTCAACTGACACTCAACAACGACAGCTGGTCCATCAGGGTATCTATCCCCTCCCTCCAGTCTTCTGAGTTTTCCCTACAGGTTCATCCTAGGACTTTAAATTCCCTACCTTCTGCTTCTGCAGAATTGAGAGTAACTTCTCTTTCTGGTGAAACAGTTTTAACTCTATCTCTTTGTTTCTTTGACTCCATCAGGAGCAGGCTTCCTTTAACAAGACTAAAGGTGCAGAGCCCTTTTGCATGTTTTTAGGGAACACTGAGATGCAGTTTTCTCTGTGAAGGGGTTTCTTCCCACAAATCTTCAGTCTCTGTGTCATGACTTGTAAACTGAGCCTATTATTGTTCAGTTTTGAGAACTTCGTCTCCATTATGAAGATCTTTCTTGGATCAGTTATGGCCATTTGCCTTTGGCTGTAGGGCAAAACTGACAGGCAACAAAGGACTTTGTACTGTTGCTTCCTCCTCGATGAGTATCCTTCGATGATCCTCCCAGACTCCTGATAGCTCATTTCTACCCTGCGCTTTTCTTGTACCATGAGATTATTCACCTCATTCTAGATGGTCATAAAGTCTCAGATTGGCCACCATGCACCCAGCTCACCATCACTGTCTCTGAACAATATTTGATTTATGTATCTCTGAGTCTTAGAAGGATGCCTTGGAGCCAGTGTTCTAGCTATTGGAACAAATATTTGTTTGTTGCAGAATAACTGTTTTATATTGGAGACAGTGCCCAAGAGTAATTAAAATACATATTTATTTTAGTGCATGGAACCATATTCAATTAAGAGTACTCATATAAGTGTCATCAATTAAGGAGTAAGCAAAGTTGTTTTCCAAAAGTTTGGTACAAAAAAATAGAAGCAATCATTATAGTAAAAAGAAATACAACTTTCCCTTTAACAAATACAAATTAATTATCAGAAGGAATAAAAATCAAAACTAAACCAAAATATCATCTAATTATAAAATTGGCAAAGATTCAAATTATTAGTAAATCAAACTGGTTTTGTTGGTTAGTGGGAAGATGAGGAAACAGGCATATTTGTACATTGATGGTGGTGGCCAAAAACCAGAGTAACAGCAATGGAAAGGAAATTTGCTGTGTTCTTAGAGAGTGTGCATGTGTGTGTGTATGTATGTGTGTGCATATGTGTATGTATGTGTGTGTATTATATGTGTGCATGCATGCACCTATGTGATTTATTTTTGGCACAGTTGTCTCAGCACTTATACAAATTTTATCTTGAGGTTATATCTCTACAATAAAAATAACATGTATTATTATCCACAGTAATTATGAAATATTGAAAACAAACTCTGTCCTTAGTAGAATGGTTTGGAAAAAAATCATGCTATAGTAGAGTACTTGGTAGCCA
Source organism: Arvicola amphibius (assembly GCF_903992535.2). Classification (NCBI taxonomy): domain Eukaryota; kingdom Metazoa; phylum Chordata; class Mammalia; order Rodentia; family Cricetidae; genus Arvicola; species Arvicola amphibius. The sequence continues at coordinate 178,734,485 of NC_052049.1, forward strand.
TAAAGAACAATAAAAATAGATTGGATATGGTGGTACATGCCTGAAATTCCAGGAGAATTAGAGGTTGAGTCTAGCCTGAGCAATATAGCAAAACCTTGTCTGAAAGAAACAAAAAAGAAAAAACAAGACCAAAAACTTTTATAAATTGATAAAGATTTCTATTTGTAGTATTTTGGGGAGTTATTTCTTAAAGATTATTTTTTTCTATGTATATGAGCACTTTTGCCTGTATGTATGTAAGTATCTGTGTGTGTGCAGGGTGCCCTGGGAAGCCAGAAAAGGATGTCGGATTCTTCTAGAGCTGGAATCATGGACTGCTGTGAGCTTTTGTGGAGGTGCTGAGAATCAAACCTGGGTCCTCTGCAAGAGCAACAAGTTCTCTTAATCACCGAACCATCTCTCCAGCCCCATCCACGGAATATTTTTAAGTCAAAGATTAAAGTGTGAAGGAGTACATTTGATCTCTATGTTGTGTGAAAAAAATGACAATAGAGAAATAAACACAAATACTCAAAAATGTATTACAAATTATATATTTGTTTAGGTATTATAAATACATGATTTATTACCTTCATTTGATCAAAAGTTCAAAGCTATATATATATATATATATATTTCTTGCTCTGCAAGTATGAAGACTTGAGTTCAGTCCATGTAAAATCCAGGCATGGCAGCAACTGCCTGCAATCCCCTTCCTGGGGAGCAGGAGCAGAAGATGCTCTGGGTTTCTGGTTAGCCAGTCTAGCCAAATCACCACATTCTAGGTTCAATGGGATGCTCTGCCTCAAAAATAAGAAAGACACTCTATGTCTGTCCTCTCTCCTCCACATACACATGCGCACAGGTGAACTTGCACACACGCGCTAGCGCACACATACACCCACACACACACATGCATATGCATAAGAATGAATGAAACTGAAGTTTTTTATGTTGTTTAAATTTTAATAAAACACAATAGAAGAAAAGGATTTAGCTCTGATATTTTAAACAATAATTTTTCAAAAGCAGAGCAATAATATGGCTGCCAGATGCATATATTTAATATCCAACCTTCTTTCTCACTCCATCCCTCTGGCTTGCTACCTGTTCCTCCCACCTTGCTCCCTCCCTGTCAAAAAGAAATGTTCTCATGGTAACACATGGTTGAAACATAAATGACATAGGAGCCAAATAACACATATAAAGAGAGAGAACTGAGATTGGACCATCTCACCCATCATACCTCCCATCTTCGTCACTGCTCCTAGGTAACAGGACTTTGAAGATATTTATACATACTCAAGGACCAACCTTTAGAACCAGCTGGGCATATTTCAATGCATGGACTCACTTCCCCCATTTCAATATTCCCTGGATTCTGTGCTCTGCCCCCTCTCAAGGAGTAAAGAAGGTTCAAAACAGAGTCTCGGCCCTGCAGTAAGATGCTGAATTCATAAATTCCTGATTTGGTACATTACTGAATATTTTAGGATCTGATGTACTTTAGGTTCAGGCGAGGCTTCCATAAAGTACTTTGGAGATATATGAAATTCCCATTATCACAGGTGGAATGTTGCTCCCTGTGAGATAAGTGAGCAGAATAAATATCTAATTATTTTAACCTAATCACTGTCATTCCTTTTCATCTCCCAACATACGTGTCATTTCTTATTGTTTTTTCATCTCCTTACCCCCACTGGCAATTTTTAAGAGTTGATCCTTCTGCGTTCCACAGAGATGAAACAGGCTTAGCGGTGAAGGATTACACAAGTCCCCACACTTCCTGGGGATTACAAGCAGAATTAGCCTGGCCGCCTAATACGAAGCCACAGCTTGGGGGTAGAAAATGACAGGGTTATTTATTCTCCCAAATCCTGAGCATTGCTAAGTTGTTATTTATCATAGGGAATTCATGGCTTAGAAGGGGACTTCATTGAGAGCCAGCAAACTAATGGGCTTTGAGTCTCTTTTACAACACTCTTTAAACAGGGTCTCAACATGGGAGGGGGTGATCCACAGGTTCTAAAGATGACACAAATTGAAATCGTAAAAGCCACAGCCTTGCCCACCTCAGTAACCACAGTGTTCTCGTGAGGCTTTTAATGATTTTATTCCTCAGGCTATCAGTTTTAAATATTAATTTCCATTATATGTGGTGGTTTCGCCTGCATGGATGTCTATCTACCATGAGGACGCCTGGTGTTGGCGAGGACAGAAGAAGAAGGTGTATTGGATGCCCTGAAACTAGAGTTACAGACAGCTGTGAGCCGCCACGGGGTGCTGGGAATCGAACCTGGGTCCTGTGGAAGGACAGCTGTTACTCTCAACCACCAAATCATCTCTCAGTCCTGAGTTATCAATTTTAGACAACGTGAATTCTCTCTATGAAATAAAATGATGAATGAATCGCCATCCTGTTGTGCATCTGCTCCTGCTGTCTTACTTCAGTTCCACCAATTGTACTATTATTTCATTCCTTCCAGTCATTAGCTTGTCAGCTATAACAGATAAAGGTTTTCCCAGCTCTAATGAATACTATAGAAGTGGTTCTGACTGATCCCACCACAAGAAATGCAGAGATGGTTGAGGTGACAGATAGGCTAATTAGATTAGCATACATCATATGCTCATGTCAGAACACCACATCGTACCTTTAACTATGGACAATTATTATAAATCAACTCAAAATACAAAAGTCAGTTTGAGATGACTGCTCAGTAGACAGTAATCTGCAGACATAAGGGACTGAGTTCCAACTCCGGGAGTCCACAGAAGAAGCTGGGCACAGTGATCTGTGATCCCGGCATGAAGGCCCAGAGTCACTGGACCTCGTCCACTCACTAGCTGGGCAGTCTAGCCGAATCAGGGCACAAACGCAGAGAGAAGCCGTATATTGGAAAGTAAAGGTGGGCAGTCATAGAAGAAAATCATTTTCTATCTCCGACCTCCTTGTGAACACACGTGCACACCCACGCACACAGATACACATACCTACACTAACAAGAAAAGCACAATAGAACACATGCATATCAAAATAATATAAAACTTACAATTTAGAAGGTTAGATAGTAGCTTTGTAATTACTTCTAAATATTTTCATCCCTTTACTCAGCAACATTTGCCGTTGTTTTATTTAGATGTCATAGTGTCAAGACTTTTAACATTTGCTTTGCTCTTCAAATAGCTATAATAATGTTGGTGGTAATTTATATGATTGAGTTTCAAGACTGAAATTGCCTTAAATGATATTTACGTAGTCACAATCATGTGACTGTAATTCATGTTGAGTCAGGTGGTTGATCTTATCAGAAGAATTTTTGTTTGCTTTTCTGCTAATTCTTTGAAACAAGGTCTCATGTAGCTCAGCCTGTACAGAAATTCTCTGTCGTCAAGAATAACCTTGCACTCCTGATTCTATTGCCTCCACCTCCACCTCCCCAGTGCTGAGATTAGAGGTATATAATGCTCTATTATACCAGCAGGAGGGAGGGATGTTAATTTATGTCACTAAATCCTGTTGTCTTCATCTTGCCAACATTCAGAGGTCCTGGTTCTGTTTCTACCTAATCTATTGACCTTCCTAAATGCTATACAGTGCTGATCATGTAGCACATATTTTCTTCTCTTACATTATTTTTTTCTTGGAATACTTTTTCAGGAGGTCCTTTTAAAATCTGATGCCAAGACACCCTGCCTAGCTATGTAAAAATGGGTTCCCAAGATGACACAGGCCAAAACAAGTACTGCACAAACGTAGGGCTGCACAAAATGAGGTCTTGCAGGGACTTGACACTGAAGTCTGTCTTGAGTCAGTGAGGCAGCTAATGGCCATCAGTAGGAGGGGCTTTGTTAGTGGCCAAGGACAATGTTGCCTCATCCAAGTGTGAGTGAACTTGCTGTCTCTGTGTCACAGCAAAGTCCAATTCCATAAGACACCAAACATAATACTACTCTGATGGCTCTCTCTGTGCAGAGCATACCATGAGAGTGTGGGGAGAACCAACCAGAGTCCTGGGGACAGAGTGGTCAGTGAAGACCCAAGATGGTGGTCATCAGGTCAAGCTGGATCCTCACATGTAAATCTATTGTGATGTTTCATGGGTGCCTGCAGGGATTCTAAGTATTTTATGCAATATTTGTTTAGTGGTTTGCCTGGGTATTTGTCTCAAGGTTCAAAAATAAAAATAAAACAATGCAAAACTGCTGCAGGGCTAACCCCAAGCCACAGTGGGGATGATGGATATCGGTCTATAAATGCCTCTGCCTGTCCTTCAGAGGGACAATTCTGTATAATGTGCTTTATGGTTCCTAAGAAGCTCACAGCAGGACAGAGTCTTAGTCACCTAAAATGCTCACCTTCAAACACTGTGTTCTTTATTGGTGGTTACTGTTCCTGCACTGCCAGACCCTCACTTTTCCTCCAGCCTGCTTCTGGGATCATCTCCCTACAGACCACATGGTTCCTACCTTATGACCCTAACTTTGGCCCTGTTAGTTACAAGGACAGGGTAACCAGCACTCCTAGGAGCTTGGGTTGTCCCCAGAGCTACATTAATCATCTCTTTCTCCTACAGCCTGTTCCTTTGTGTAGACAACTGACTTGAGCTCCTGGAATATTTTGGCCAACAACTTCCTTATAAGGGACCCAGACAGAAAACAGGCAATGTGACTGGGAGCAGCACAGTTTGCTCTGGAGGTGGACCACTTGGTGTTGGGATTTGAGAGGACCATTGTATTTTCATTCATGTGATGTTTATCTGTCTTTACTATCTTCTCCCAGTTTTGAAGGCTTCTGCCATGTTCTCCACAGCACTTCCTTTGGTATAAAAGGCATTTTCCACAACACATTGGCTTCTCCCACCATCAACAAGGCATTTCCGTAATCTATGGGGCTCCCCTCACAGTCAACAATGCTTTCCCCACACTCCACAAGGCTTTCCCACAGCTCCTCAGCTTTTCACCCAGGTTCCACAAATTTTCTCGCAAGCTCCAAGCCTTCCCTCATTGGTGCCAACTGTCTGCAGGTTTTTCCACAATTCCCATAGCTTTCCCTAGAGGATGCCAAGATTCATCCACAGGTGCTACACTCCAAGGCTTCTCCAATGGGCCCCAAGATTTCACCCACAAGTTCTAAGAGTCATGATGGTCCACTTTCTTACTGGATATAGAACCCAAGACATCACAAAGTCTAGGAAGGTGTTATCCCATTAGGCAACATCCCGAGTTTTCCCTTTATTTTGAGACAGAGTCTTACCAAGTTGCATAGACTAGTCTTAGACTCACACTTTAATCCAGGAAGGTCTTGAACTTGTGATCTTCTCTCTTCAGCTTCCCAAGGGGTGGAACTGTGGGTCTTCATCATGAGCCCTAGCTATTGTCTATTTTCTTTCAGAAAAATCCCTGTGGTGCTGGGCTTCTGTTCTATGCACAGGCTTGTTCAGCATGGAGCAGACTGTGAGATCATCTTTGCTCCTCTGCCTGAGAAGGTAACTAGTTTCTATGATGACTGTCTTTGCATCTTCCCACTTTGTCATAGGTTGACTGCTGCTGTGCTTCTAAGGCCGTGGTCAACCTTCCTACTGCTGCAACCCTTTAATACAGTTCCTCATCTTATGGTGAATCCCAAACATAAAATTATTTTCCTTGCTACTTTATCACTCTAATTTTGCTGCTTTTATGAATCATAAGGCAGATAAAGGATATGCAAGATATCTGATATATGACCCCATGTGAAAGACTCAGTCACAACCCACAGGTTAGGAACCGCTGTTCTAAGGTATCCTTTCTTATTTTCTAGAATTATAGTACACTCATGTTTCCTCTTAGATAGACCATGTAACAGATAAGCATGCAAACAACAGATCCATCAGCCTTAACAAGACTTCTAGTAGCTGTGGTCTGTGAATAATGAGGGCATTGCTCCCTTCCTCATTCATTTAATTTTTAAATTGTGTGTGTGTGTGTGTGTGTGTATGTTTGCATATTCACGCTTTCAGGTGCCACAAATGCCCATGGCATGGGTCTAGAGGTAAGAGAACAAACTTTGGGGAATTAGCTGTCTCCCTCTACCATAGGTTATGAGTATCAAACTCGGGTCCTAGTCTTGTGCAGCAAGTGCTTTTACCTGCTGACCCATACTTCTAGCCTTGTCATTTATTTTAAATAAAACCTCTTTTTAGGGGTACACCATATATATCCCATCTTAGTAACTACTTAAATCCATAGCCCTTGGATTGGGTAAGTTATATCCTGTAATCCCAGAGCTGAGGAGGTAGAATCGGGGGATCATGAGGCTCACTAGCTAGCCAGTTTGGTCTACTTGGAGATATCCAGGTGAGACCCTGTTTCAATAAAGAGTGAACAGTGCCTAAGGAATAATATTGGCATTTGTCCTCTGCCCTCTACATACACACACACACACACACACACACACACACACACACACAAATTTAACTATATTAAATTTTGTTAGGGTTAGAGAGGTTTCTGAACAATTACAGAGTGCCATTTAGTGTGTATTGATGTCGTATCTGACAAGCCTATTCCAGGTACCTCCCGGTCCTTTATTATTTTTTTATTTTTTAACTGATTTATATTGAGCTCTACATTTTTCTATGCTCCCCTCCCTAACTTTTCTCTCCCCTTCAGCCCTCGCACATGGTCCCCATGATCCCAATTTACTAAGGAGATCTTGTCTTTTTTCTACTTTCCATGTAGATTATATCTATGTGAGTCTCTCTTAGGGTTCTCATTGTTGTCTAGGTTCTCTGGGATTGTGATTAGTGGGCTGGTTTTCTTTGCTTTATGTTTAAAAACCACTTATGAGTGAGTACATATTATAATTGTTTTTCTGGGTCTGGGTTACCTCACTCAAAATGATGTTTTCTAGCTCCATCCGCTTGCCTGCAAATTTCAAGATGTCATTTTTTTCGGCTGTGTAGTACTCCATTGTGTAAATATACTACATTTTCCTTATCCATTCTTCAGTTGAGGGGCATTTAGGTTGTTTCCAGTTTATGGCTATGACAAACAATGCTGTTATGAACATAGCTGAGCACATGTCCTTGTGGCACAATTGAGCATCCATTGGATATATACCCAAAAGTGGTTTTGCTGAGTCTTAAGGAAGGTTGTTTTCTAATTTTCTGAGAAATTGCCATACTGATATCCAAAGGGGCTGTACCAGCTTGCATTCCCACCAGCAATGAAGAAGTGTTCCCTTCACCCCCACAACCTCTCCAGCATAAGTTGTCATCAGTGTATTTGATCTTGGCCATTCTTACAGGCGTAAGATGAAATCTCAGAGTTGTTTTGATTTGCATTTCTCTGATGATTAAGGATGTTGAACATTTCCTTAAGTGTCTTTCAGCCATTTTACATCTCTCTGTTGAGAGTTATCTGTTTAGTTATCTGTACTCCATTTTTTATTAGATTATGTAATCTTTTGATGACCAATTTCTTGAGTTTTTTGTATATTTTGGAGATCAGACCTCTGGCTGATGTGTCTGATGTGGGGTTAGTGAAGATCTTTTCCCATTCTGTAGGCTGTTGTTTTGTCTTGTTGACCATGTCCTTTGCTTTACAGAAGCTTTTCAGTTTCAGGAGGTCCCATTTATTAACTGTTTCTCTCAGTGTCTGTGCTACTGGGCTTATATTTAGGTAGTGGTTCCCTGTGCCAATGCATTCAAGTGTACTTACTACTTTCTTTTCTATGAGGTTGTGTGGCTGGCTTTATGTTGAGGTCTTTGATCCATCTGAACTTGAGTTTTGTGCATGGTGATAGATATGGATCTATTTTCATGCTTCTACATGTTGATATCCAGGTATGTCAGCACCATATATAAAATATTCTTTTTAATTGATATTTTTTGCTTCTGTGTCAAAGACCAGGTGTTTGAAGGTGTGTAAATTAATATCTGGGTCTTCGATTTGGTTCTATTGGTCATCCTATCGGTTTTTATGCCAATATCAGGCTGTTTTCAGTACTGTAGCTCTGTAGTAGAGTTTGAAGTCAGGGATTATAATGCCTCCAGAAGTTCTTTTATTCTACAGAATTGTTTTGCTATCTTGGTTTTTTTTTTTTTTTTTTTTTGGTTTTCCATATGAAGTTGAGTACTGTTCTTTCGAGGTCCTTGAAGAATTTTGCTGGTATTTGAGGGACATTGTGTTGAATCTGTAGATTGCTTTTGGTAAGATTGCTATTTTTACTATGTTAACTCTACCTACCAAAGAAATAGGAGATCTTTTCACTTTCTGGTGTCTTCTTCAGTTTCTTTCTTCAAAGATTTAAGTTATCACACAAGTCTTCCACTTGCTTGGTTAGAGTTATTCCACAATATTTTATGCTATTTGTGGCTATTGTGAAGGGTGTTTGTTTCTCTGATTTCTTACTCAGCCCATTTATCTGTGTAAAGAAGGGCTACTGATTTTTTTAAGTTAATCTTTTATCCTGCTACATTACCAAAAATGTTTATGAGTTGTAGCAGTTCCTTGGTAGAATTTTTTGGGGTCACTTATGTAAACTATCTATCATCAGCAAATAGTGAGTTTGTCTTCTTCTTTTCCAATTTGTATCCCCTTGATCTCCTTTTGGTGTGTTATTGCTCTAGCTAGAACCTCAAGAACTATATTGAATAGATATGGAGAGAGTGGACAAACTTGTCATGTTCCTGATTTCAGTGGGATTGCTATGAGTTTCTCTCCATTCAGTTTGATGTTGGATGTTGGCTTGCTGTATATTGCCTTTATTATGTTTGGGTATGTTCCTTGTATCCCAGCTCTCTCCAAGACCTTTATCATGAAGGGACGTTGTATTTTGTCAAAAGCTTTTTTGGCATCTAATGAGATGATCATGTGATTTTTTTTACTTTGTTTATATGGTGAATTATGTTGACAGATTTTCATATGTTGAACCATCCCTACATTCTGGGATGAAGCCTACTTGATCATGGTGGATGATGGTTCTGATGTGTTCATGGATTCAAACTGTCAGTATTTTATTTAGTATTTTTGCATCACTATTCATGAGTGAGATTGGTCTGTAATTCTCTTTCTTAGTAATGTCTTTATATTGTTTGGGTATCAGGATAATTGTAGCCTCATAAAAAAAGATTGGCAATGTTCCTTCTGTTTCTATTGTGTGGAACAATTTGAGGAGTAATGGTATTAGTTCTTCTTTGAAAATCTTGTAGAATTCTGAGCTGAAACCATCTTGTCCTGGGCTTTGTTTTCTTGGGAGATTTTTGATGACTGTTTCTATTTCTTTAGCAGTTAAAGATCTATTTAATTTGATTATTTGATCTTGATTTAATTTTGATAAGTTATATTTATTTGGAAAGTTGTCCATTTCCTTTAAGTTTTCTAATTTTGTGGAGTACAGGTTTTTGAAATCAAACCTGATGATTCTCTGAATTTCCTCCATGTCTGTTGTTATATCTCCCTTTTCATTTCTGATTTTATTAACTTGGATATTCTCTCTCTGCCTTTTGGTTAGTTTGGATAAAGGTTTGTCTATTTTGTTGATTTTCTCAAAGAACCAACTCTTTGTCTCATTGATTCTTAGTATTGTTTTCTTTGATTCTATTTTGCTGATTTTAGCTCTCAATTTGATTGTTTCCTGCTGTCTAGTTCTCTTGAGTTTGTTTCTTTTTGTTCTATAGTTTTCATATGTTCTTTTCATTCACTCGTGTGGGATTTTTTCGACTTCTTTATGTAGACATTTAGTGCAATGAACTTTCCTCATAACACTGTTTTCATTGTGTTCCATAAATTTGGGTATGTTGTATGGTCATTTTCATTGGATTTTAAGAAGTCTTTAATTTCTTCCTTTATTTCTTCCTTGACCCATTGATGATTCAGCTGAGCATTGTTTAATTTCCATATGTTTGTGGGCTTTCTGGAATTAGTGTTGCTGTTGAATTCTAGTTTTAAGCCATGGTGAGCTGATAAGATACATGGGGTTATTCCAATTTTTGTATCTGAGGAGGTTTGTTTTGCTACTGAGTATGTGGTCAGTTTTTGAGAAGGTTCCATGAGGTGCTGAGAAGAAGGTATATTCTTTTATGTTTGGATGGAATATTCTATAGATGTCTGTTAAGTCCTTTTGAGTCATAACATCTGTTAGTTCCCTTATTTCTCTGTTAATTTTTTGTCTGCATGACCTGTCCAGTGGTGAGAGTGGAGTGCTGGAGTCTCCCGCTATTAGTGTGTCGGTTTTAATGTATGATTGAAGCTTTAGAAGTGTTTCTTTTACATATGAGGGTGCCCTTGTATTTGGGGCATAGATGTTCAGTATTGAGATTTCCTCTTGATGGAATTTTCCTGTGACTAATTTGAAATGTCCCTCTTTGTCTCTTTTGATTGATTTTAGTTTGAAGTCTATTTTGTTAGATATTAGGACAGCTATACCAGTTTGTTTCTTAGGTCCATTTGATTGGAAAATTTTTTCCCAACCCTTTACTCTGAGGCAATGTCTCTCTTTGAAGTTGAGGTGTGTTTCTTGCATGTAGCAAAGGATGGATTCTGTTTTCGTATCCAATCTGTTAGCCTGTGTCTTTTTATAGGTGAGTTGAGTCCATTTATATTAAGGATATTAATGACCAATGATTGCTATCTCCTGTTAAATTTGTTTTTGTTAGTGATGATGTTAATTTGTGTGTTTTTTTCCTTTCTTTGGGATTTGTTGCTATGAGATCATCAATTGTCTGTGTTTTGTTGCTATAACCAACCTTCTTGGGTTGGAGTTTTCCTTCTAATACTTTGTGTCGGGCTGAGTTTGTGGCTAGTATTGGTTAAATATGGTTTTGTCATGGAATATTTTGTTTTGTTTTTCTATGGTGATTGAAAGTTTTGCTGGGTATAGTAGTCTGGGCACCATCCGTGGTCTCTTAATGTCTGTATAATGCTTGACCAGCACCTTCTGGCTTGAAGAAGGATGCTTAAAAGAAAGCCCACACCCGCTCAGAATTGAGTATAATAGAGGTTATTTATTTAGGGGTAGATTCACAGATCACAATCCTTTCTGGAACAGAGATTAGCAACTGAATCCCACAGCTGGAAAAGAGGCTGGATGCATGTTTTACATTGGCATAAATAGTATAAGAGGCCACCCCCAAGTGGGTGGGTAACTTAAAGGCTACTGATGGTAGGAATTCCTACAGCACTGGCTTTTATTGTCTCCTTTGAGAAGTCAGGTGTAATTCTGATAGGTTATCTTTTATATGTTACTTGGCCCTTTTCCTTTGCAGCTCTTAATATTTTCTTTATTCTGTATGTTTAGTGTTTTGATTATTATGTGGCGAGGGGACTTGTTTTTTTTTTTTTTTTTTTTTTTTTTTTTTTTTTTTTTTTTTTTTTGATCAAGTCTATTTGGTGTTCTGTAAGCTTCTTGTATCTTCATAGGCATATCTTTCTTTAGGTTGGAAAAGCTTTCTTCTATGATTTTGTTAAATATATTTTCTGTGCTTTTGAGTTGACCTTCTTCTCCTTCTATACCTGTTATTCTTAGGTTTGGTCTTTTCATGGTGTCCCATATTTCCTGGCTATTTTGTGTTAAGCTTTAGTTAGATTTAATGTTTTCTTTGACTGATGAGTCTATTTCCTCTGTTGTATATTTAGCACTTGAGATTCTCTCTTCCATCTCTTGTATTCTGCTATTTATGCTTGCATTTGTGGTTCCTGATCACTTTCTCTTTATTTCTGTTTCTATAATTCTCTTAACTCATGTTTTCTTTATTGTCTCTATTTCAGTTTTCAAGTCTTGAATAGTTTCTTTCATATGTTTGATTGCTTTTTCTTGGTTTTCTTTAAGGGACTTGTTGATGTCTTCCAATTTTTAGTTTGTCTTTTCCTCCATTTCTTTAAGAGAATTTCTCATTTCCTCTTTAAGAGTCTCCTGAAGTTATTTTTAGGTCATTTTCTTCTGCTTCATCTATATTTGGTTGTTCAAGTCTCGCTGTTGTAGGGTCTCTAGATTTTACTGGTGTTGTATTGCTCTTTGTGGTGTTGTGTGTGTTCTTACCTTGTCTACTCTCCTTTCCCTCTAATTGGTATAGTTGGGGCTGTTTGTGACCCTGGAGATTAATCTTAAAGGTGTCAGTGGATCCAAAGTTTAGATAGTTGCTCTTCATGATGCAGTCAATGTCACTCTGTATTCCTGGGGGTCACTTAGTGCTCCCGAGGTTTGCTCTGCTCCCATGGATTTTGCTGTCTCAGGCCTGCTCTGGCCCAGGTCACTGGCTCAGTCCTGCTCCTGTGGAGTTCACTGCCTCAGGCCTGTTTTGCCTTGGTTACTGGCTCAGTCCTACTCTTGTGGAATTTGTTGCCTCAGGCCTGCTCCAGCCCAGGTTGCTGGCTCAGTCCTGTCCTTTATTCTTACATTTGTCTCAAACATAGGATGCATTAGGCTGACATCTCCAATATTTGCTCTACATCTATTCATGGGTAATCTTCCTTCCTGTGTTCACCAGAGATCCTAAGAGGAAGAACATTTCCCAATGAGTATGATTAAATGGTATCTCTTGGCCGGGCGGCGGTGGCGCATGCCTTTAATCCCAGCACTCGGGAGGCAGAGGCAGGCAGATCTCTGTGAGTTCGAGACCAGCCTGGTCTACAAGAGCTAGTTCCAGGACAGGCTCCAAAGCTACAGAGAAACCCTGTCTCGAAAAACCAAAAAAAAAAAATGGTATCTCTTGTGTGCCAGGAACTGACAGAGCTATGGATCTCTCCAAGCCACAGATAGAAGCTCTTCAGTGGCTTGACTCTCCAGATTCCTGCTTCTCAGGCAGGGATTTCCTCCAGGGGCAGAAAACACCAGGACTATACCTTAAGAGGACAGAAGAGTGCAGAATGGCTGGCCAGCACAATGACAACACCCTGTAACAACCAAGTTAAGAGCTTTTGCTGTTCTTTCCCCAAAACTGCTGTTCAAATCATCAAAACAGGGTCTTTTGCAAACTGATTTGATTCTCAAAGGGATAAAAGACATTTAAAGGGCAAGCCGACTTTATAAAATGACATTAAAAGGTTTGAAAGGGTGTTTGGATTCTAGAGGGTGTTTGCGAATGTCAAAGTAACATATTGATCACAGGCCTAGTAGTTTGTACCTGTGGTTTCTTAACTAGCATTGTTGACTCATGCTCGCAGCAAGAGGAATCTCAGCTGTCTTATTTTGCCTAAACTTTCCTGATACCCTAGACTTTACCCACCTGCAAATAAAAGGTGCAATCAAATCTGTGATCTTCATAAGTTGTGTGCTATTTAACTTCTTATGTAAGTTCTGGAAATGGCTACAGGACTTAGCAAGCAAACTCTTGTGATATCCTATAAACCCTTACACAGTGGTAAACATTGGTTGCCACATCTAAGGATACCATTCTGAAATCTCTCTCTCTCTCTCTCTCTCTCTCTCTCTCTCTCTCTCTCTCTCTCTCTCTGTGTGTGTGTGTGTGTGTGTGTATGTGTGTGTGTCTGTGTGTCTGTGTGTTTGTGTGTGTGTGTCTGTGTGTCTGTGTGTTTGTGTGTGTGTGTTCTTGTGTGTGCATGTGCCTACAAGCATGAGCATACAGGGACCAGACATCAACCTTGGAGTCTTCCTCAGTTACTATCTAACTTGTTTATTTGGCACAGGGTCTCTCACTAGCACAGGAGCACAGGGCTCCTTAATTCAGCTGGACTGGCTGGCCAGTAAGCCACCAAGAGCCATCTGCCTCTGTGTTCCCAGCATGGAGACTGTAAGCACATGCCTCTGTGCCTAGTTTCCTTGTGTAATTCTGAGGATCAGACTCAGGTCTTCACATGTGCACAGCAAACACTTTGCCCAACAGCCCATCTTCCCAGACCTCTGATTCTAAACGTCTAAGTAAAGAAAAAGGCCAAGTTGTAAGAGCCCTCAAAATCCAAATAAAGCGTATAACCTTCCCACATACCCTGAGTTCAAGTCTCCATGATGAAAGTATAGGATATTCTCAGTTGCTGATCTATACATGAGAGCTGTGAACAATAGGAAAAGATCAATATCATTGTGATGATCAAGCCATGGAAAAGTCCTCATTTGTAAACAACAAATAACATTTCCAACTGCAAGAAGCTAAGGGTCTAAAAAATGATAGCAATGTATATATCAGAGTCACAGTTTATAAAGACTTTTCAATAGTAAGTAAAGCTAAGGCCATTGAGTTCCTTTCTTGTGTTTAGGTCTTTTAGGGATCTTGACCAGGAATATGCTTGTGACATGTGATCGAGAGAGACGGTGGGTCTGTTTCAACATCATGTCATATTCTTCTGTTTGTACACTCATTAGTACACACTCGCTTCAAAGGAACCCACGTCCCCGGCTCCACAGAATCTGACTAAGCACCAAGCAAGACGACTAGTGAGGAACCAACATAGTTTTAGTTTACAACTCAAAGAGTATATACTGTAGTGAGGATGCGAGCAGGCCTGTTTTTCATCCCGCCCTGATCCCACACAGCTAGCTTCTGTAGTGAGGAGCAGCAGGCTGCATTCCTGCCCGGCTCCCAGCCACCTGGCTAGCTTATGACCCAAAATAACAACACACAAACTGTATTCATTTAAACACTGCTTGGCCCATTAGTCCTAGCCTCTTATTGTCTAATTCTCACATTTTGATTAACCCATATTTAGTAATGTGTGTAGCACCACGAGGGGTGGCTTACCGAGAAGATTCTAGCCTATGTCCATCTTGGGTAGGAGCTTCATTGCATCTGACTCACTTCCCTTCTTCACAGCAGCATTCTGTTCTGTCTACTCCACCCACCTATGTTCTAACCTATCAGGCCAAGCAGTTTCTTTATTAATTAACCAATAAAATCATCAGATAGATAGAAGACACACCCTCATCAATATACTGTTGAATGAGACCATCTGCTTTTTAGGTTGGGCAGAGTAGAGACATCCATTATAAAAATGATAATATGCTCAAGGTAAACAAATTACAACACTAAAAAATGTGAAAAATTGTTTTTTTTCCCTTGATCTCTGTCTCACTCTCCAGAGGAAATCCCTGTTAATAGTCTCTTATACTTCATTCCAGAAACTGATTGAATACAAGAGCAGAATGACACAGCATTTATACTCTCCTTTCCTTCCATCACCTCCAACACACACACACACACACACACACACACACACAGAGAGAGAGAGAGAGAGAGAGAGAGAGAGAGAGAGAGAGAGAGAGAGAGAGAGAGATCTGGCTCTCTCACACCTCTGTCCCTATCTTCCCCTTCTTCTAGCTCACCACCCTTCCCTTGCCCTGCCCTCCCTCCCCCCTCTCTCTTTCTCTCTCTTCCCTCTCTTTGTTCCTTCTTTGCTTCCCTTCCTCCTCCTCCTCCTCTCTTCTCTTCCTTTTTCTTCCATTTCTCTTCTCCCTCTTCCCCCTGCTTTATTCCTTCCTTCTCTGTCCCCTTTCTTTCTTCCACTTCTCATACATGACAAGCATGAGATATTCTTTCTATTTACATACAGACACACATCAAACATTAATGGCTATGTATCTCATCATATGGATATGAGAGCTGTTTCAATCACATTCCAAAAGTTATTTTTGTTTTTTTGCTATAAAGGCCATGCTGTAAACACCCTTGAACACAAATTTTATATTTCCCCTTGAGATGGATAAAATACATACTTTTTTTGCTCCAATGATTTACAAAGTTTCTAATGTATACTAAAATTGGGACTGAAACCTTCACATTACACAAAGAATCCCCAGGTTTCCTTTCCCAAAGTCACAAGCAGTGACCTTAGGACTTCAAATGGTTACTTTCCCTATCTTTCTGTATTTATTGATACCTACGCATATTTCAGAATTATATTTGGATGTAAATTGAATGCCTCAAGCCAGTTTATCCCTGGAGACACCATCATGTAGACAAGAACTAGGCAACTTTTCTGCATGACTTTAATGCAATTTGTACACTTGGGAAATTTAAAACTCATTCAGTAATCTGATCTTGTAAATGGGCCCTAATTAAATTTTCTCATCTTTTCCCCACATTGTTCTTCACAAATTCTACTGGCATTTGACTATGTATATGAATGTATACACACACACACACACACACACACACACACACACTAAAGGAATCTATTTAGTCCAATGGGTATGTGTTTGAGGGCTTTTCTTGATAAATGATTGATATTGAATAGCCCAGATCACTGCAGTGGTGCCATACCTGGCCAAGTGGTCCTAGCCTGTATAAGAAAGCAGGCTGAGTAAGCCATAGGAAGCAAGTCAGTAAGCAGCATTCTTCTCTCATCTCTGCCTTCGTTCTTGCCTCCAGGGTCTGGTTCTGAGTTCCTGCCTGGCTTCCTCAATGATAGACGATAACATGTAAGCCAAATAAAGTTTTCCCCAAGCTGTTTTTGTTCAGTGTTTGCAGCAGCAAAGAATCAAACTAGGCAGTTTCTATTTCATTCCTCCCTTACTTTATACACCCAACAGTGTCTCCCTACCCACACAAGGCAAAGTCAAACTGAGAGCACCACATACAAAATGAAGACATGAAAGTCAGAAGAAAACTGAAAGAGAAGAGTTCCAGAAAGAGAGCAAAGGAATGAGGGAAGAAGATGGGGTAGAAGAAGATTTAAATTAATCATGTAAATGTATGAAACTAGCAAACAACAAAAATACCCCAAGCTCTTAATTTGTATGATGTGACATGTCTTCATACTAAATTTTAGTAAGAATTAACTCCTTACCATGTCCCAGAAGACCTATTGTCTTCCACACTTACTCTCTTTCACACATGTTGACTTCATTCTCAAAGTCAGAAACAGTCCTCACTATGTGGCCTTAAGTCTCACCATACCTGTTATTGCTTTGGAGAAGCCATTTTCTGTCACATGTTATTGTCTTCCACCATGCATAACAAATGTTCTGTGTCTGCCCCTTCTATACTCATTTCTGCCATCGTCACTGGTCCGAGTTAACATTGACTGTCAACTTGATACAATTTAGAACCCACTGGGGAAACAATCTCAATCAAGTAATTGTCTGTGTCATGTTTGCCTGTGATATGTCCATGAGAGATTGTCTTAACTAGCTTAACGGATGTAGACGGGTTCCTTCTGCTGGGAGCAATGGTAACTCCTGGAAAGGTGGTCCTGAGCTGTGTAAGAAAGTGAGACAGAGAGGAATTTAGCATGCAGCATTTCTCCATGGTTTCTGCTTCAGTTCCTGCTTGAGTTCTTTCCCTGACTTCCTTCAATGACAGACTGTGACCTGAAGCATAAGTCAAATCAATGATTTCCTTCCTGAGTTGTTTTTGACTAGTGTTTATCACTGCAACAGAATGGTAGCTAGAACACCACCGGGAAGGGGGCTTAGTGAGAGTGGTGCTCTGCTCACACTCTGCACAAGGTCCACAGAAGAATGAAAGAGATCTAACTGGTGCCACATGCCACATCTGTACATGAGAGGGACAGGCTGATGCCAACAAAAGAAAAAAGGTCTTGACTAATCAGAGTAAGCTTTGGGAACACTTACTTATCTGTAGAATCCCCCCCTCCTTCCTGGCCCCCAAGCCAACACCTATGTTCTCATGCCTTACAGTATGAAAGGGGTTGAGGCAACCATTGACATCATACAGGAAGGCAGAATATGTGCTCTTTACAAGGTTGTTTCCCTTCTCTCCTAAGGTCCAAATTCCCAGACTGTCACTTCAATTCTTTTATGGAGCCATGAGTCTTAAGATGGCAAGGATTTCTCCATCTCTCTATCATCAGGGCTTGACTCACATCTGGCCCAGAGCAGATCTAAAATTGTGTTTGTTGAAAGAAGTATATATATGTTGTTTGCAAGTATTGCTATTCTAGAAGATGAGCCAAAGGTCATAAGGAATCCAAAAACTTAAGAGATCTAAAAACTTAGTAAGTATGAAACCATGACAACCTAGCAAGTCTTGAATTTCAGATCAATAAGAGAAAGTTCATGATTCTTTTAATAACTCAGTGCCCAAAATAGTTTAAGCTGTCCAGATACTTTCACACTCAAAGAATGTTTGACACAATCTTATTTTTCTCGCTTCAATGAGACCTTGTAACAGACTACAAATAAATTTACCTTAGTTTATGCTGAGAAAAAAATAAGTTGCCGCTGCAGTAGGAAAATGGAGTTCTGAGAGTCACAATAATGCCAGGATCAAACAGTACATTGACTAGAAACTAATTAGAAGACTGAATCAGAAAAATGTGGTTGATTATCAGCATTGTCTAAGACAGAAGTTAGAGCCTCCCATCCCAGTTGCGTTCCACTGGTTTCTGACAGGTCTAAACCATCACCTTAAGGGAGTTTAATATATTTCCAATTGTTTTTAAATTCAAAGGACTGAATTTAGACAAGTTGTGTTGACTTGAAACCAGACAGCTAGAATCTGTGTTTTTCGTTGTCAGAAATTACAGTGCAAATTTGACAAATATTGATGAGCTTCTATCATGGGACTCTGTGAAGTGCAATGCTTTTCACCTTTCTAATTTGATTCTTTTTGCTATGGAAAGAGCCCACTTTTCTCTAATAAGTTTATATAATCTTCATAACAGAGAATATAATGCATTGGTAAGAGAGTCAAGACTCAGTATAGTTTAGAATAAACTAAGCTTGTAATGAGGCTGTTATTAATGGTAATTTTCCACAGTAGCTGTTTTCTGGGCACCTCACAAATTGCATAATTTATCTTGTGCCTCTAAGTTCAATTTGCAGGTGTTACAGTGTCAGGAGTGTGTTGGAAGGCGTGATTACAAACAACACTGATAGATTCCAGTGCTGACAGAGGTCAGTCCCACCCCAGGAAAGCCAGAGAGAGTGGAGGCTTCTTTGCTCCCAGGACTTGCTTACTTCTGGAGCTCTTTTCTACATCCTCCGAAACGTGACTCTCCAAAGAAGGTTAAGATTAATAGTGCATCAGGTTATAGCTAATCTCATCTCAATGTTTCATTCTCTGTGAATCTTATAACATTTGCGCTTCTGAAATTAGGGGATTTGATGCATTGGGGTAGGACCCAGAGGCCTCATTCGAGTTAGATTTATTACCCACTAAATGACTTCCTTAACAAATCTCTTTATCTCTTTCTATGTCATCAATCACAACGCTGTCTTTATAGCACTCTTTACTAGAACACAGTTGCTTTTTATACTTTTCTGCTTTTCAAGACTTTCAGAAACTTTAAATGTAGCAACATGAGCAAGGGAAAGAAAAGAGTCTTAGATGAAAGAAAAGCATAGGCAGTCCTGTAAAATAGGGGTAAACAAAGCAAGTCTGTAAGGTAAAGAACCAATGGTGTGAAAAGAACAGAAATAGAGAGTCACTGGAGTGATGCTTTGCCAGCTTCTGATTCTCTACCGGTCAATAAGCTGAAATGGTTCATTGTGTCTACCATTGTCTATCACCTGGATGGTTCCACAATGACTTACAACAGTGAATTGTGAGAGTATGGGCTTCAATTTTTTTTTAACTGGTTAGGGAATGGAACAGACCTATCAGTGGAGATCATGAGTCAAAGGCAATTGAAATTAGTATGATAATCAGAGCTGGAGTTGGTGTGGACAGAAATAAAAATGAAAATATGAAGGTAAGGCTAAAAACAGAGGAGATGAGAGCTGAACAGTAACCCTCAAGAAGGTGTAGATGAGATGAAGCTGGGATGGAGATGAAGGTGAGGTGAAGATAGGGATGGATATGAAAAGAAAAATGAAGCTAAAGATGTGGGGTGCAGATGGAGATGTGTTGTGAGACAATGGTCTTTTATCCTGTCACTTGTATCATTTTAATAAAATGCTGATTGGCCAGTAGCCAGGCAGGAAGTAGAGGTGGGGTGACCAGGCAGGAAGCAGAGTCAGAGTGACAATAACAGGAGAATTCTGGGAAGAGGAAAGAAAGATCATTCTGCAGCTGTAACCCAGACACAGAGGAAGCAAGATGAGAATGCCTCGCTGATAAAGGTACCAAGCCATGTGACTAACACACACAAAATTTTGGGTTAATATAAGCTATAAGAGTTAATAAGAAGCCCGAGCTAATAGGCAAACCAGTTTATAATTAATGTAGACCTCTATGTGTTTCTTTAGGACTAAATGGCTGCGGGACCTGGCGGGACAGAAACCACAGTCAACAGAGATGTGGATAGGGATGGAGACAAAGGTAGAGGTGAGAGAGATGATGAAGGTAGGATGAAGGTAAAAATGGAGTTCAGGTTGAAAAATAGTATAATGGATCTTATCATGGGTACATGTGAAAGTAATAAAGATGTTTACGTAGAAGGACTGAATCACAATCTAGAAATACAAGACAGAATCTGCTTTCAAATAGAACATTCAGAATGAATACATCAGACTAGTAGTCTGAATTGAATTGTTGCTCAGAGAAAAGTTCAGTCCTGATCATACTGCCATTACCTGGGCCCTCATCACATATCTACCAGCCCTTGGGACAATGTGCAGCTGTCCAAGTGATTCAGACTCTGCCATGCTATAATGAACATCATACAAGTTCCGGATGAGCTTCCAAAAGCCTAGATGTGCTAAGAACACAAACGTAGAGGCAAGACACATTAGAGGTGTGGTGTGTGTGCATGTATGCCTGTGTGAGGTGGTATACACATATGTCTAACCTTGAGTAATTCTAAGAGCAAACAAATCATGATATCTATTTCTCTCTAATAAAACACTCTAAACCATCATTATATTCTACATATATTTAACTTAAGACTAGACATAGTTAGCATAGTCAGAAGCCATTTATAACTACATTTACCTCTGTTTAAGTAGATAATAGAGTGGATTAAGAGTTTTTAAAAATGCAAAAGTATGAATACATTTGGGGAAAATCCTTTCAAATATTTTAAATGGAAATATTCTATTCAATGGTTTTATTTCTTAGAATAATTGAAGACTCCCACTGGGTGGATTTGAGTATAGCTTGGAGTTAAGTTCTGCTCTGCATCTAAATGAAAACAAAATGTCCCATGGTGTTTACATGGAATACATGTTTTCAAGGGCTAGCAATTCTGGAAAAGAGAAGATTTATCATGGATATACATTAATTGTTCTTTTTCTGTATGCTTTACATTTGGAAGTCAGCATCTGTTTATCCTTTTATTCATGCAAACACACTGCATAAGGCAATTAGGACTCATGAGAAAGAAAAGAGAGATTGAACAAAAAGAACAAAATGAGCACCCTATAGGCAAGCTAGAGATTGGGAAAAAGGATCATAATCCAACAGTATCCGGTGGAAATTCCCTTTGTACTACCACTTATTCATGACTTTGTGACTGCTGATGGCTGCAGCATTCAAGCAATAACCAGTCAAGAGTCAGCAAGCCCTAAGGTCCGAACTGTAGAGGCATGCACCCCTCCTACAGATGGGTGGAGTAACTAGACCAGAGTTCCCTTTGGTCTTTTTTCTTACAGAAACATTTATTTTAGAAACTAACTCTTAGAAAATTGGACTGGCAGAAATGCAAAGAATAAACTATGTTAGTTTTCCTCTGTTCCCTGCTGTTTCAAATAGGAGGTTTTTCAAGGGCAAGAAGAAGGAACAAGTGGACTTTGAAGAATAAAGTGTTTTTCCACCACAAAGATTGCTATGCGGCTCAGACTATCACTTTGGGTTGAAGACTAGTTTCTCAACAATAAAGTTGCCTCCCTCTGGGAGACACAGGAACAAGGTCAGTACTCAGGTAGGAAGAAGAGACAGCCAGCACAGGCAAAAGTGTTGTGTAGACATCCATCCACTCCACCATCCATCACCACCCATATTATAACAAAGTCCAAAGCAGTCCTGCTAATTCATAAAGCTGAATCAAGTGATTCAAGAAAAAGAAATGTGCTCAAAACTGCTGGGGTCCTTTTCCGGGCTTTGTCAAACATTCAGTCTTACTGCAGAAAGCCAAGGCTCTTATTTCTTTTTTAAAAAAATTATTGTATTTATTGTTTCTGCCTGCATTTGTGTGTGTGCATGTGTGTATGCATGCAATGGTGCACATGTACAGGACACAGGACAACATTCAGAAGTCACTTCTCTCTTTCTACCATGGGTTTCAGGAATTGAACTTGGTCTATCAAGCTTGACGCAGCAAGTGCTTTTTAATCTACTGAGTCTTCTCACCGCCCACAATATTCCTAATTCTGAAAGGTCTATCAGAGTCAAGTATGGTGGTACATACCTGTTATCCTAGCTCCCGGAAACTGAGGCAACAGGGTGGCAAGTTTGAGGCCAGTCTGGCTACACAGTAGGAGACTGTGAAGAAAGAACAAAAGAAAAAGGAAGGCAGGGAGGGAGGGAAGAAAAAGGAAGAAGGAGAAAAAGAAACAAAGAGAAGAAGAGTCTTTTCAGACATCTCTATCCCTGGGCAAACATCTTTGAACAGCTACAACTTTAATAAAATGAACAAAGGTCTGAGGCTTAGCAGATATGGGGCCTGTGAGTTGGGACCTCTGTACCTCAGTCTCATTTCTGAGAGATGACCTCATGGTGACTCACTTTGTAACAGGACAGTCCTGAGTATTGAGTGACATTATTTACATTGGGAACTATACCTTGTCAGTTCCATAGATGGCCGTTTTTTCTACCTAAGCTGTACTTCTGTGATATAAATCCATAGGCAGCAAAGAATTCACTCTGACCATTCCTTAACAATTATTTCTAAGTTTCATGGGCATGCAAACGTTTGTCCCTGGCATTTTTTTCCTCTCTGACCTTCCTCTGATGTCTGGGCTCTTCCTATGGGCACTCCATATCTAACAGGATTCCAGGTTTTCCACGTGAGTCTTGAGTTTGCCAGCAAACACCTCACTAAATCTAGTTCTAATGAGAAGTCTCAGAAGGAGGTTGGCAATTATTTTCCAATCATTATTTTTTCCTTTAGCTTATAATTCTCAGCTCAGAGTATAGTCCAAGAAAAGATAAATAAAAATATCTTAGCCTGAAAACATGAGCCAAATTCAAGAAAGGTACTGTCACAGTAAAACAACAAAATACCTGTTTAAACAGGATTTGGGGCTAGGCACTGAGACAAATATTTAACACAAGAGTGAGGAAATATCTCCCAGGGATGAAGAGATGGCTAAAAGCATCTTGGAGATGGAGAGTGGCTAAAAGCACTTGCTGTTCTTCTAGAGAACCAGGTTCAGCTCCCAGCACCAGGTGGTAGCTCAAAACTGACTATGACTCTGATTTCAGGGGCATCTGATGCCCGTTCTCTGGCCTCTGGTGGCACTGCCAGTCCCTGGTGCAGAAACATGCATGCATGCATATATACATACATACATGCATACATACATACATCATGCATGCATGCATGCATGCAAACATTCATGAGTAAGATAAAAGTAAAATTTTTAGAAAAAGGAAACATAACTTCCACCTATCTTCTGAGTGTGTCTTTTAGCTCTTTTCCCCATATTGTGTTGTTTAAAGACACAGTCAGTCTTGTGTTCTTTATCTTTCATAAAAGGAGCCAAATCCAAGCCTCTGCCTCATCACAAAATGTCAAGGTCAATGACTCTGCCCACTGTTCCAGGATGCACAGGAGAATGCTCACCGTAAGCTAAGCTGAGGAAGCAGGCATCCTCTCGAGAAGTAAAGCTAGCTAGGGCTGGTGAAATGGCTCAGGGGCTGAGAACCTCCAAGCCTGACAACCTGAATATGATCACCAGGTCCTCCAAGTTGTCCTCAACCAGGGTACTATGGCTCAGGTGCACTAATGTACACACACGTACATGATGAATACATTTTTAAGTAGAAAAATATAGAGCTAGGTGTTTCTGGCAAGTAGGTCACCAGTTTTGTAGCTGCCCCATTTCCACAAAGCTGGAAAGCCTCGCTGACAAAGTCACACGCAAAACTGGATCTCAATGAACTTGTACTTTAGGCTAGATGAAATGAAGGAATAAAGCAACTAATGAGGGGGATCCACAATCACACAAACCTCAGAGAAAGGATTGTTTGACTTCCCCTCCCTCATCTCCTCCCAGATCCACTCCCTATTCCATATCCACCCAAGTTTATGCTCTCTTTTTTCTCTTCAAAACACATTCTGTGCAAATCGTGCTGCCCGTAGGTACTGTGTGGTACGGTCATCCTCTAGAGTATGCTCCACCCACTAGGGAGCACATCTTTAAAGAAAATGGACTTAAGTTCCTCTCCTGGAATGTATCGATTACCAATACTTCCGCAGCTAAGGGTAAGACTTCATGACTCCCTCTTTCCTCCAAGCTGGGATTCTCTCAGCTTTGGGCTTGCACAGGCCTCGTGAATGCTGTAACAACTGCATTGAGTTTATATGTGTGACTGCCCTGTGTTTTGATAAATATTAGGAATTATCAGTTCAGCATCACATCCCAAAGGTTACATATATGATCTAACAGAGCATATCTATGAGATTCGAAGGTAGTTTACAATATAAGAACCAAAGACTAATAGAAGGATCAGGATGCCTACTGCATATGTTTGACAGAAACAATCACACAAGCAAAGGAAATGCATGACATCCTAATCAGACAGAAATAAAACTATTTTTAGACTAAATAATCTTGCATGCCTAAGTCTCTAATGACCCTTTTTTATTTAGATGTGTGCATGTGTGTGTGTATGTATTATCTGGTGCCATTCCTTAGGGGCCATTCACCTACATTTTTTTGAGACAGGCTCTTATGACTCTGGAGCTCAACAAGTAAACTAGGCCTCTGCCCAGAGAGCCACAGAGCTCTGACCATCTCTGCCTTCTTAACCCTGAGATTAAGAACTCACAACACCATGGGTTCTAGGGACAAAACTCGGGTCTCATGATTGCAAGGCAAGCACTTTACTGACTCCCCAGTTCCCTAATGACTCATTCTGAAAGAAATGTTTGGAACTGAAATATGAGTTCAATAGAATTGTAGGACATAAAATCAACACGCAAAAAAATGACTTGCACAAATAATGATCTACTCAAAAGAGACACAAAGGCAGTGATCCCATTTGCACAAGTCTCCTCCCCCAACAATAAATTACACAGGAACCAATTTAACAAAGAAAGCCAATGACTCTGAAATGAGACCGAGATCCACCCAGGAGAGAGAAAGAGCTGATCAATGCAGAGCTGACCTGAGCTCACCTCACACAGCCTTCTACAAGGAGACCACACCATTTTCTTTTCCTCTCATGGTTTTAAGTGTAAGTTCTGTGACTAGAGACTAGCCGCCTGTGTGACACACACTGAATGTGTGGCCAGAGTTCATCCTGAATGACAAGGACACCTGTATTTGTTTTAAGTGTGCAACCCTCTACCACTAGGTCTTAATCAGAAGTTTTCTAAGTATTTAAACGAAGGCACAAACATTTATATCAAGTTCTCCAACTGATTGCCAAGCATATGAAAACGAGAGCACCATGGAGGTGATTAGAAAGGTGGTCTTCCTCCCTTCCCTGCTCATTCACAAGAGTTTGTGTTTCTTTGGTTGGTCAGCCAGCCTGGATCACCTAATGCTGAGTGTATTTGTCCAATCTCCTTTGTTTGAGGAAATTGACATCCCCAGAGTCATTTGAAGAATGCAACCCATGTTGACAAACATAGCTTGTGCCCCAAGGGACTCCCCACCCCCTCATGACATCCCTCATGCACACCCTATGACAACCCTTATCAACAGGCATAGTGTTTGTCCTACCCATGACTTCCCTCATGCAGATGCATATCTGTCCCACCCTGGGACAACCCTTATACACACACGCACAGTGTCTGTTCCACCTCATGACACCCCTCATACATATGTGTACTGTCTGTCCAACCTTGTGACACACCTCATGAACAGGTATAGTGTCTGTCCCACCCTATGACTCCTCTCACACACATACAGATTGTTTTAGAACCCTGGAGAGAAGGGGGTGGAGCCTCCTGCAGCTTTGTCCTGAACTGAGACTCTTCATATGACACGTTGCTCAAAGAGAGAAGAGAAATGTTCCTAAATTCTCTAAGTCAGACTTCATAAGTAAAATCAGCGAGGCACAGTCCACATACAGTTCTTTAAAGTAATGAGAAATGTGACTTTTCCATGAATAAAAAAATTGATTTTGAACTCAGAGAAGCCTTATTTTACTCGGTGCTCTTGAACCTTGTTTTATTTGTTTATGATACTTGTTTATCAGACTTTAGGTGGCTCTCCCAGAAGAATTATGCATTCTAATGTATTCATCCATCACACACTTCTGACGATAGACGTATTTTCAGTGTGCCCTGCTTGCCCAGAATGAATATAACAAGCGTGTAATATATCCTGAGGTAGGAACTGAAAGAATAGGAAACACTCCTCCTAGAGGTGAGGGTGGCGGGAAGATGACTTGAGGTTCACCAGCTTTAGAACATGAAGGGTTCTCTAAGTCAAGGAAAACCATGCTTGCAAGTCCATCAGGCAAGACTCATGGCCTGCTCAGCAAACAGCCTACAGCAGTCTAGACCTAGCAGAAACCAAACAGGGACAGACTAGCAAAGCCATCATAAAATGCATCTACAGGACCAGCAAGATGGCTCAGCAGTAAGATGACTTCTCCCAAGCCTGAGGAACTGAATTCCATGCCCAGAATGTACATGGTAAAGACAGAACTGACTCCCCAAAGATGTACCCTGGCCTTTTCCTGAACACCATAGCACATGCACACACATGCACTCACACACACACACACACACACACACACACAATAAATATAAAAACATTTAAAAATAAATAAAATCTCTCTTACTATGATTCTAGGTAGATTCAGATTTTGTTATAGCCAATGATAATCAAAGGAAATTTTATATCTGTTCATTTTCAATTGACCTTGGTAGTTATATATATATTTATGAAGTATGACAGGATATTTTGATTGATATGTACATTGTATAAAATGCAGTGGATCTAATTAATATCCATTGCCACACCAAGTTATCAGTGCTTTGTAGTGAGAGTGCTAAAATTATCACAGCAACTTTGCAATCTACAATGACTATGACCAACTAGGGTCAACCCATAATGCAACAGGTCATTAAATCATATTCTAGTAATGAAAACATTACACACTTGGACAGAATCTTTTATTCCTTATCCCCTTTGTGACACACTAAGACCTCCTGATAAACCACTGTCTTAGTTAGGGTGTCTATCACCATGAAAAGACACCATGACCACAATAACTCTTATAAAGGAAAACATTTAATTGAGGTGGCAGCTTACAGATCGGAGGTTCTGTCCATCATCATCATGGTAGGTAGCATGGTGGCATGCAGGCAGACATGATGCTGGCTATATCTTGATCAGAAGGCAACAGGAAGTGGACTCGGTATCACATTGAGTGAAGCTTGAGCATATATGAGACCTCAAAGCCCACCTCCACAGTGACACGCTTCCTCCAACAAGGCCACACCTCCCAACAGTGTCACTTCCTTTGGGGTCATTTTCTTTCAAACCACCACAACCAGTTTTCTCCTCTATAGAATGAGATTTTTTAGATTCTACAAATAAGTGAAATCGGGGCATACACCCAAGTAATAGAAATTATTGTGATGAGGAGACAGTTGAGCTCCTTTGCCCATTTCAGTATTGCCAGCTGAAATGGCAAACTCAAAACTCAAAACATAAAAATTAATTAAGCATCCATGAACAGGGGAATAGACACAGAGTCACATATACTCACAAAAGAATACTGAAACACCTATAAACTGCAGGAAACTTGTCATTTGAAACAACAGGACTAGAGGAAGGAAAAATATAATCAGAGCATTAGCAAGACAAAAATTAATTTTTACAAAATTAATCTGGCAAAGGGTTGTGGAGTGGATTACAAGATACACACTGAGGTATAATGACATATAACAGTCATACTGATCGTTACTAAGGAGCAGACCAAGTACATACAGTTCATTGTGCATGGGAGTGGGAACCCATCTTCACCCCCACATCCTCTAGGGTCCTAGAAACCTCGTGTCTTTACCACTAGACTTCATACAGATAAACACCCAGCAGAAATGTTCATGGCAAAAATCACTGGGAAAAGGGAATTTACTTTCTACAGACTCCCTGGATGGGACTTAGGATGTTAGCATTAACATGAAAAATCTCTGTTACTGATATATTTTCTTTCTTACACAAGATCCCTCACCTCTCTCCTTTCTCCAAGCCTTGGCCAGCTGTGCCTGAGATTCATAAGGATGCCTCACATGAAATATTGAAAATTCTCATCAGTCCAGGCACCACCACCATCCAAGCATCCATTGCCTCCAAAGCCTTGTGGGTATTGCTTTAATGACAACAGAATCTGCCTCTATTGTGTAAAACCTGCCCTGGTACCAGGATGGCAAGATGGTCTTTGCAAAGAGGACCATGTATTCTCTTTCTTCTTTCCCTTAAGCACATGTAGTACAAGATGGGCATGTTAGTGTGGGTTACTGGAAGCAGAGCCTGAGACAGGACCAGACATACTGATAAAAATATTCCTAGGAGATGGAGATGGGTCAGGTAGGATGAGTCTAGAGAGGAGACTGAGTGAAGAGGCAGCTTCAGATAAAGGTCAGCTTCAGGTTGGTCCGCTACAGTCTACTCCACAGTTTGCACCCAGAACTGCCCCTTCCCTTTCTCTGCATCATTAACAAAGTCTACAGCTGGGCAGACTGTAGGCACATGACTGCTGAGTCAAAGCAGCCATCACTTGGATGAATGCAAAGACTGCAGGAGAAAGCAGTTCCAGCAGTGGACAGCATTCACAGTAGCTGGGAACTGGGCTCATCAGGTGGGTAAAGGGGGCCAGAGTGGGGACACGAGCCACCCGCTCTGTGGGTTTCGGTGGCATTCTGCTGAAGCCCAGGATGTAAAGCTTAATTCCCTTCTGCATTCATTTCCAACACTCCAGCTTTCTAGAAAGAGCAAGAAACAAAAGAGAATAGCATATGGTGAAATGTCAGGGTGACCCTTCTCCCTAGCAACAACATAGGCTGTTGGGAAGCTGTGTCCCACTTAGTAGCAAGAAGGAGAGGTGTGGGGTCAAAGGAAATGCAGCCTTTCTACAAGCACCCTGTGGGCACAGCACATCGTGAGCCTAGTGAACTTTAGGAAGAACCTATAGCAACAAGGACGGGCTGGTGGTGAGCTGTGTCCCACATGGCAGCAAGGAGAAGCATGGGGTCAAAGGAAATGCGGGCTTTCCACAAGCACCCTGCAGGCACACGGGGAGCCTGGTAGAGTATGAACATCCACTCCTCTAGTGACCTAATTATATGCCCCGTGACTTTGTAGCCTTTCTCACTGACATAATCGTCTCTGCTTCCCTTTGAATTTGAACCAGTATATGTCTTGCTTTGACCAAGAAAATATGGCAGAAGCGTCAATGCCCTCATTCTGGGACTGTGTCTCAAGAGGCTTTGTGTGCTCTGCCTGATCTCTTGAATGTCTGCCATCACCATGAAGAAACCAAACCCAGACTAGTACAGTAGAGAATGAAAGACACCTGGAAGGAATCAGATGTCCCCACAAAAATCATTCTATATCAGTCAACAGTTGACCAACCAACCTGCAGACTGGCAGATTGCCCCAGCCTAAATCATCCATCACTTAACTGCCCCCCCCCAGCTGATTTGACACAGCAACCATGAGTTCTTGCTCTCTGCTGTGATTTGTGATTGTCTCATAATTTCTGCATCTATTACAGTAAATTAGCAGTAAATGTTTATTGTATTCAGTGTCCCCAAATAGACACAGTGCTGCATCACCTTGGAAGAGCTGGTTTAACACACACAGAAAGGATCAAGTTTATTATCTGCTCCCATTCCCAGGAACACATCCTCCTAAGGGCTCCCCCAACGACCTGAGAATCACTGAGTGACGTCGCTGATAGACATATGCAAAACATTGCCTGTTCTCACAGTCTAGAATACTCGGGTCCTGACATGAACCCCGTTGGATAGAGGAGGATCCTTTACTGAAGTAGAGATAAGATACAGGAAGAACAGGTAGCCATTAGCATGTACAAAGTCTGATATTTTGTCCTCTCTTGCTATGCAAGTGTTCCAAGTCAGTCCCTTCTCTCTCTTTCTCTATCTCTCTTTCTCTCCTCCCTCCCTCCATTCCCTCCATATCTGGCAACCAAAGACAATTAAGTGGAAAGGCACTTAAAATCTGGAGCCTCTGAAGCATTCTTTATGTCGCGCTCAATCTTGCTAGTTTCATGGGCCCATTTTTAATTTCATCTGGCAGCCACTCCAGGAGACAAGGAAGGTAAATCAGAGAGTTACATTTTATGGGGCCGTTGAGGCTACAGCTATAAGTAATTCCTGGGGCTTTTATTTATTCTCCTACTGTAGGCAATTTAGTTTTTTTCTTGGACTCTTTCCTCCTGTTGCATTCTGCAGCACCCCGTCTCTCTCATGCCCCCAATTCTGCTGTTTCTGAGAAGATGAAACTAGTTAAAATACAAGCAGGGCACACCTGCCTCCGATGGCTGACTTCGCTTGCATTAGCTGCAAAGCCCTCATTTGCTGGCTGTGCCCATCCAGCTTCCAACTGAGGCTGTTTGAAAGGAAAATTTTTCACAGTAAGAGATGATTTTCTACCCAATGACCTACCCTACATGATAATTTGTGAGCATCCAGCCATACACTTTGGGCTTTGCTCTTCTTTTTATATGAAATTCATACCATGAAGAAAGACAACTTTTCCTTCTCTATGTAGTACTAGACATTGGACTCAGGGCCTCCACACACCAAGCACATGTTCTACCACTAACCATAGCCACATAGCCTGCCTGAGTGAGCTTGCTTGCTTGCTTGCTTGCTTGCTTCCTTGCTTCCTTGCTTCCTTCCTTGCTTGCTTGCTTGCTTTTCTTTCTTTCCTTTCTTTCTTTCTGTCTCTTTCTTTCTTTCTCTCTCTTTCTTTCTTTCTTTCTTTTTGTTTTCTTTTTAGCACTCTATAATGGTAACTCCAAACTATCAAGTCAAAGCATGGAACTGTGGGTGGATAGTTAGTGGCAAGACAGGGGTCAATGAGAAACACTGTAGCTTTAAATTTGTGAGTGTGACTTTGTACCAAGTCTACCCCTGCCTCTGTCCCCACCTATCCTTGAAGAACTGGACTTGCTGAATGGCAGAGATCATGCCTGTCTTTTGCTATATTGTTTCATCTATTCAGTTTTGCTTTGGGTCTCAGAACCACACTAGATGCTCACAGAACATCTGTGTGACCCAGGCTCTTGGAAAATCTTTCTTATACTTAATGCACACACACAAACACACACCAGCACAGACATAAAAGTGGAAGTAGTCAGATGAAGAAGTACCTTTAGCCTACTGCTATACGCACCCAGCAGGCATTAGAAAGCAGGAAGACAGCCCTGAAGCAGAGCCCTGCTGGGCTGGAGTAGGAAAGCATAGGTGTGTAGTGATGAGCTGCGGGCGGCTTCCCACCGCCCTGCTCTCAGCCACCGGCTAGCTTTATCCGAAATAATTACACGGAAACTGTATTCTTTTAAATACTGCCTGGCCCATTATTTTCAGCCTCTTATTCACATCTTGACTAACCCATATCGAATAATCTGTGTAACACCATGAATGGTGTCTTACACGGAAAGATTCAGCATGTCTGACCTGGTTGCTGGCTTCATCGCATCATTCTCAGAGGAGAGGCAAGGCAGTCTGCCTAACTTAGGAGAGGCGTGGCATCTGACTGAGCCATCTACCTCACTTACTTCTTCCTGTTCTGTCTACTCCACCCACCTAAGGGCTGGCAAGGCAGTTTCTTTATTAAAACAGACCCTCCCACATCATAGGTGGACACACCTTTCCCCAGGCTGAACCAGGCTGGAGCCATCTAGTCATCTTTGATTTTTGCCTTCCCCTTCTACTCGCCCACTCTGGTCTACAACACTGAGGTGTAACTTGTATGGACATGGAACTCTTTGCAAGCTTATGTGGAAATTGTAAGATTTATGGCAAACTCAATCTGTGTCCCATGGCTCAGATCCTCAGCGAAGGTCACACAGATGTCTTTCACGCAATGGCAGGAATGATGGTGCCTTATTCCCCACACATCTACTGATCCTTCTTCCCCTCTCCAGGATTCTTTGTCCTTACTTTGCTCATTAGCTCTATCCCACAGCTTCCAGGATTCTCCACTGCCCAGTCAAAATGGATACACTTACTACATGCAAACAAAATGCAGCCCAGGTCACCTCAAATGTGTTCTATAGCAAAGGATGTCCTTGAACTTCCAACCCTCCTGCTTCTAATCCCTGAACACTGGGTCTAGTGGAATATACTACCACATGGGCATACATTGTACTGGGGAAGGAACCTAGGGTTCTGTGTGTGTGCTCTAGCAACGGGTCCAAATGCCCAGGACAGCCTTATGAAAAATATTTCTTTCAGCACCTAGAGTCTACACAGGACTTAACTGTCCTCACAACACCAGATTATGGAAGTTTTATAGACTAAAAACCATCTGAACAATGAGAAAAGTCTCTAGGATCCATCTCCTTTAGTTTAAAATCAAACTGTCTACTCCAGAGCCATAGAACTCCCTTGCTGGGGCCAATTCCTCTCATGTCAGGGAGCATAACAATAGTTTTTACTATGAGTTTTAGTACCAATTAAATGAGATACTTTTATAAAAGAGCATAAAGTAAGACTAGCAGAAAAAGCACCAAAAACAATAATATATTACTGCTGTGTTTGTATGGTAGATCTAAACTAGAATGGCTAAATTATGCCAAGTATGGTTGCTTCTACCTCCAACTCTCCACTCAGGAGGCCAAGGTCAGCAGGCTGCTATGAGTTTGAGTCAATCAGAGGCTACACGGTGAGTTTCTGGTCAGGCCTGAATTACTGAGTAAGGCCATAAATCCAAAGGGCAGAGGAAGAGAGGAAGGGAGAGAGGGAGGGAAGGAAGGAAGCAGGTAGGCAGGAAGGAAGGCAGACTGGTAGATAGGCAAGACTATAGCTAACCATAAAAATCAATAGTTGAAATAGTTATTTACATCCACCCATGACATATGACAACTGGACACATGTTCCTTCAGGTAAATGATGACTGACCGTGTGTTCCCCATCCCTCAATAGCACTGACTCAGGACCATTCTATAAGACTTACACTCCAGAATTCAGAACTGGGTTTCATCTCAAGTTTTCTCTCCTGTGCTCTCATTCTAGGGTTCTGGAAGGAATGCAACATTGGCTTTTGAAAAATCATTTGGAAGACTTCCTGTAGCCTCCACTTGAGAACCATTTAAATAGCACTGCAGTTTCTGCTCTGTGGAGGCTGAAAGAATTCACGGGGAAGCCATCTGTGCCTGGCGCTGCTTTGAGGGAGAAGTCTCGCAGACCGGCCGAAACCTTGCTGTTTGCGCATGCGGAGTCTTAACACTGGAGCTTCCAGGTTTAATTTTAGTAATTTGTATTTTCCGCAAAAAAAAAAAAAAAAAAAAAAATCGTCCACTTCAAAGTCATTGGAAGAGACTTTCATAAATATCCCTGTGAAGTTCTCAGCATCTCCCGCGTGTCGGTGGCTGACTCTCACTTTCAGCTCAGCACTCTGATACATCCACCCACTTTTTAATTATTTTGCTTGACCAGGCCAGCTCAGGCTGCCTGCTTTGCTTCACTTGATCAGCCAAACAAGTCTGGGGTTACTTGCTTATTCAGCTTCTTTCCTATGTTTTGAGAAGCCCATTTCTGCATTTAACGGGTTCTTTATGTTTTTCTCAAAGTTATGTGCTCTGTTTCTTGATGCCTTCTTGATATAAATGACTGAACATTCATTTTAATGTCTTTGATTATTAATGCAAGAATGTGTCTGTTTCATGCGACTTCTCATTCTTGGTCTTATTGTATATTATTATGCTTAAGATACTAAACTATCTGTTTCATTACTTTTGAGCTGGAAATTCTGAGAGAGATTTTTAATTTTCAGATAATGTTTTCACTTGTTTTGAGGGTTGTACAAACAATGAATGTATCATACAGGAGGTTTCATTGTGACATTTCTGTATGTGTACCTTACCTCCCATTCCTGTCTCCTCTCTTCCATACGCACAATTCCTGCTCCTTCCCTGCCTGTCCTCCTCTGCACTTGTGTCTCTTTTAAGCACAGATCCCAAAGAGAAGAGGAAATACACAAATTTTGTCTTTCTGATTCTGATTTACTTAGAATAGCATCATGGTCCTCACTTCCATCCTGCAAACAGCATGGCTAGGTTCTTCTTTATTGCTGGCAATACTCCACTGATGTAGGTCCTGTATTTTCTCTGTCTTGCCTATTAAAGAGCACATCAAATATGATAATAGATTATTATTTGTGATCCACAGAACTTGCTCACAGCTCTCACAATGTTGTTTACTTGCATTTTATTAGTACCTAGAGGGAGAAAATTTTACACCACCCTGATGCTTTTGTGAGATTTTGCTCAATTTCCTGTAGTTTGAACTGTGTTTTGGAGTGTTTCTAGACAGACCTCATCTCTTCCTCTCCTATTCTCTTGTTTCTATACATGGTTGGAATTGGGCTTAGCAGACTCTATACTCTAACATGTGTTACACTCTCATTAGAGCAAACTGGGAAGCTCTCAACTACAAATGTAATTTCATAAAAGGGAGTTTGGAACAGGCCTGAAGAGTGAAGGGCCCTGATTATTTATGACATCTGCTTCCAGCACAGAGACTGCCATTCTCATCCATCTCCTCCTGTCGGACTTCACTTCCCTCTGTCCCTCTTGTCTAGTCAGTCACCAGTGAAGTCATCATGCTGGCTTTGACAGAGCATGGCCCCAGCATTGAGTAGACCAGGAGCTTTCGTAGAAACTGAACCTAGATTCATCCTTGAGCTTCTGTGCTCTTGGGGCTCTTTGCCTAAGAGAGAAATCTGGAAGAAATCTCCCCCAATTCTGGAACTGTCCACACAATCCATATAGAACACTTTCAAAACTACATCTCTCATCCAAATGTTTATACTGTATGCTGATAGCTTTTCAGTCTACCTCCCAAGCCGGGTCTCTCAGCTGAGTGTGATACCAGTCTATTCTGCCCTTCCCTTGGTAGCCTATGGGCTTTTGCAGGCTGTAGCTCGGGTTCCTGCTGCTCTAGTTTTCTTTATAACCCCTGGATAATATTTGGTATTCTCCTCATCTATGCTTGAGCCTTGCTATTCCACAGGTAGTCATCAAACCTGGTGTAGAGTGGATTTCCTATTTGGTCAGTTACCTTAAATCTCCAGGACAGCACTCGAGCCCTTAACTCTTTCCCACGATGTTCTGCCCCTATCTGCTTCCCATTTGCAAGTCAAGAAATCTTCAATATGCTAGTACCCCTTCTATACACATTTGAAGACCCCACCACCACATGCCCACTTGCGTGTGGACTCTCCATGTCCACTGAAGAGGACTACTCCATGGTATGTTACAACAGACCACTTGGGTTGACTGTTCCCCAAGTTAGTCTCTGTGAATCCTGTCCCATTCAATACTAAACAGAGTTCAGTGTGCCCAACACACTTCAGTGTCTTCCACCAGTGATGGAGGACTGCAGAATATGGCATTTAATGTTTTAATAACTTAGGGTTTTTCATGACAATGAGACACGTCTGCTCCTGGCAGCACCAATCTACTTCAAGAGGAAGATGGGCATCAAAGAGGCTCCTTATGGAGTTTGATAGTCATTTGGGCAAGAAACTGCTCTTGCCTGGACTGTTGCAGAAACTGGACACAAAGAACCCACAGAGAGAGGACTGCTGAACTTGCCTAAAGGTGAGATGGTCCTTCGGGATTCCTGATTCATGAAAGAGTCTGCGAGACGTTCTACAGGACACAACAGAAAGTGACTGAACTGTCTTTGGAATTTCCTGCTTCATAGAAAAGTCTGCTGGATACTATAGGCCTGAAGGCCGAAGATAGATGCCCCAACAGTACAGAGGAACTTTGGGTGACTGTCCAGGCAGCGAATTGTCTCTGTCATTTCTAGAGTTTGAAAGTTGCATATTTCTTGTTTACTTAGGTAATATTATATCCTTCTGGAGTCTTTGATGGAGTTGAAGAATAAATAGATAGTTATAGCTTTCCTTAGTTATAAGATAAAATAGATCTAAATATTGTAACTGTAATACTTGCTTGATAACTATTTTGTTATATGTAATTTTGCTATGCTAAAGTTGAAGCCTTGCCGGGTGGTGGTGGCGCACGCCTTTAATCCCAGCACTTGGGAGGCAGAGGCAGGCGGATCTCTGTGAGTTCGAGACCAGCCTGGTCTACAAGAGCTAGCTCCAGGACAGGCTCTAAAAGCTGCAGAGAAACCCTGTCTCGAAAAACCAAAAAAATAAAATAAAATAAAATAAAGTTGAAGCCTTTCTTTTTTGTTTAAACAGAAAAAGGGGAAATGATGGAGGAGAGTTATCTGTCTATGTTACTTTCATTGGTTAATTAATAAAGAAAACTGCCTTGGCCCTTTAAGAGAACAGAAAATTAGGTAGGTGTAGTAGACAGAACAGAATGCTGGATAGCAGGCAGTGGGGAGATGCTTCAGGCAGTCGCCATGATTCTCCTCTCTGAGATGGACGCAGGTTAAGATCTCTCCTGGTAAGCCACCCCTCATGGTGCTATATAAATTACTAAATATGGGTTAAAGCAAGATACGAGAATCAACCAATAAGAAGCTACAGATAACGGGCCAGGGGCCAGGCAGTATTTAAATGAATACAGTTTCCGTGTAATTATTTTGGGTAAAGCTAGCCGGGTGGCGGGACGCAGCCCGCCCCTCCTTCTACACACCAGGACTTTTGGATATGACCATCCCTGCTGGACCCTCCTGTTTAGTATACACATTGTGTCAAGATGCATTGTTGGCCACCATCTTCTGGTCTTCCTCTGTTCCCATTTATCTGTGCCTTTTGTTATGGGCAACAATGTGTTCAATAGAAGTTCTAAATTTATTTTTTTAAGGTCTGACCTTAGAGTGTTTGCTTACTTGGTGGAACAGGTGTTACCATCTAGCCGACTTGAAGTCAACAAAATATCATTAGATGTGGAGCTTGAAATAGGTGTGCACAACTAGCCTGGAAAAGCCAGTGCAAGTCAGAGTTAGCCCTCACTACATAAGACATCCCTAAAAATCCACTTGCAGATTAAACTACTGTCTACTGAGTTCACCCATGTAAGAAGATGTATCGGCAAAGTAATTTATTTGCTAACTGCTTCTACTAGCTCCTGGAGTCTTATGATTCAATTTAGAAATATATATTATTATTACAAAAACACATTTGCATTGTGCATTATCTTTTCCGAGTATAATTTGCCACATCGGTATGCAGATTTTAAACCCCGTTCAAATCCATTATTTTAGACTTAACTGTGCTTGACTGACTTGAATCTTTTTTTTTTTTTTGCAATAAAAAGGAAAAGAGTGCGGGTAGACGGCCAGTTTCACGATGATGTCACCCAGCAGCCTGTGATGCTGGCCATGGAGGAGGAGATCACTTGTCTCTTTTGTGGTTTTTGCCACGCTAAGGTGACTCTGAACAACAAGCCACCATCCCCTTTCATGTTTGCTCCCCAAACAATCATTCCTCCTATTGTATCCTATAATTGGAGAGGAAACTACTGGGGTGAGCTCGACTATGGGGACACCTCTGGTCTACAGAGATAGAAGGCAATCAACTGCTTTTCACTTGGCAACCACCAACACGTCACCTGCTCTTAGACTGAGGACTTTGTTTCAGGGCACACAATTTTGTCTTTGTAATTGCTGAGTCATTTGTTATGTTAAATCAATTTCTCTTCCCAGGAAAAGATTACAAACTGTGGACTGACCAGTTGTGCTCTGAAATGGCCTCTCACCGTTGTCCTACCATTTCAAAACCAAATGCTTCCCCACTCACTATGCTTCCAGAATATTCTGTCTGACCTGCAATTGCTCAGAGAGTCACTAGACATCACCTGGAAACTACTGGTGGAAGCTTTGATTGTGCCTCGTTCTAGCTTATCTCTGAGGTTGACATATTACAGACCGTTTACCATTGAAGAGGAGGCTTTCTTCCTCTGTATGATTTTTAAATATTTAATTTTCTAAATGATGTGTAATGTGCATAGCAGGGAGTTTTGCATATGCATGAGGTGTCCTCAAAGGCCTGAAGAGGACGTCAGATCTCCTGGAGCTAGAGTTACAGGTGCTTGTGAGCTACCCAACTTGGGTGCTAGGAATCAAACTCGGGCCCTCTGTAAGGACCGTATGTGATCTTCATAGCTGAGCCCTCTTTCCAGGCTCCTTTTTCAGTGTTATTAACTAAATCTTTATGATTGGTTTTGTTCAATCACTAGTGCAATACTAAGCTTACAGAAAGTGAAGTCATTATGGTTTAACAAAGAGAAAGGAAAAATTTAAAGGCACACAGACTTGAGTGGCTTTATTTCTACTCCATGTTTTAGCTGTGTGGCTTTAGGTTTGAGATTTATCTGTCTGATCCACAGAGAGATTAAAGAGGCTTTTAAACACAGTTGTCTGGGTGCTTAGAAGGATTAAATGAGGCACAGGAAACACCTGCCCCAGTCCTGGAGCCCTGGAGTGAGAGTGGCCTCCTTTCTCTCTTTCTGTTCTGCATTCTCCTTCCAGAGAGCTCCGCTGATGAAGGGCGGAGCTGTCAGGAGATGTATTTTACAAAGCTTTAGAATGGTACTTTGGAGTTTGCAGAAGGGAGGATCTGATAGATAGTCCTAAATCCATATAACATGAGCTGGGACACCAGAGAAGCTTCTCCTTTATCCTACTTCCTCAAAGGTAAGGCCAGGGAAACCCATCCTGGCTGTGGAGTCTGTTGTTCAGTAACAACTTACATCTGCATATCTCACTACATACACAGCAAAAGACTTAATTCCAAGAAGCATTCTGCATCTGCTTTTGGAAGTTAGAAATCTGTGATTCAGGGAGGTTGGCAATAGCACAGTTAAGAGGTCCAGGGCTCAGGTGCAAACCAGACACTGTGACGCCTATCTGCTCCTGTAAACTTCGGAACCCACACATTAGTGTGTTTGTTACTTCTCTTGTTACTGTAACAAAATACCCAGAAAAGAA
This sequence comes from Arvicola amphibius, assembly GCF_903992535.2. Classification (NCBI taxonomy): domain Eukaryota; kingdom Metazoa; phylum Chordata; class Mammalia; order Rodentia; family Cricetidae; genus Arvicola; species Arvicola amphibius. Next base: position 178,773,533 of record NC_052049.1, read on the forward strand.
AGATTTGTTTCAACTCTGGTTTCCTAGGGTTCTGCCATAGCTGCTTGGCCACGCCCACTTGAGCAGAAGAAAGAGGAGAGCTGCTCACATCACCACAGACAGAAGCAGAGAACCGGGATACTGTCACTCAGCTAGTTTTGTCTTTTCCTCTGTTTCAGTCGGCTCCACCACCCTGTCCAGGGGCTGGAGCCACTAACATTCCAAGTGGGACTTCCCCTCTCAGTAAATGTTCTCCGGAAATACCCTCCCACTCACACACACTCGGACTTGTTCCTTGATAATCCACTGGATAATTATAAATCCACGCAAGCTGACAGCGAAGATTAGCCACTACAGCTAGATACTGAATGTGTGTATGCCAGGCGTCATTTTGAACAAAGCCTGTTTTCCAGAAATTTCTGTCATTCTCTCGTTACCAGCATCTTTGACCCCGATGTTGGATTGGGTCGGTCTCACTCCCACAGAGAAGGAACAGCCTGGCTCGCGGGAGCTCACCCAGTGGCCCACATTCACACCACCAGCACATGGAACTGTTTTCTCCTTAAGAAAACCACAGTACAACATCAGAGCCTTCTGTGGCAGCGACTGCAGCACAGGAGGGACCCAAAGAAGCAGAAGAGAATGGGAGCCACAGGAACTTCAGGCATTCTGGAAACCCAAAGCACCGAGTTCTAAAGGTACCAACCCACCCCCTCGCCAGACTCTGCCACACAAGAACTGTGCTTTGAGTTATAAAAAACAAAAACAGATCGCTGGTTAAATTACTCCGCTTATTTCTGTAAGGAAACAATTACACCTAATTATAGGCAGGGCTGAGGTGTTGCTTTCCTGTGAAACCAAGGGGGCAGGCGTAAGTTCAAGATCTCATTAGCCAGCTTCTGCTTGGCTTCTAAATATACCCGATGCGCTTCCTGCTGGCTTTTTATTGTGGGATTGATTCGAAGCCAGGAAGGTCTTCATAAGGGTTTGCTAAAATAAAACTCCACTCTGGAGGTTTCTTCCCGTGTGTGACTTTCGGAATTCTGCTGAGATGTATAAAATAGCAGGAAGTGGGAAGAGACTTATGCATTGCCGGGGTGGGGCACATCCTCAGCTCAGTACCTGAAGGCAGAAAAGAGCCTATCTATTTGTGAGTCCTCTGTGTCTCCAGAGATAGTTTAAGTAATTGATGGATCCTGAGTTCCAGTCCAATTTTATTTCTGAACTTTCAATTTTTACATTCAAAGTTTATATGGTTTTTAAATATAGAGTTTTATAGGGTTGCTTTATTTATTTGTTCATTTGTTTATTTATGGGAACAGGGTTGGCTGCAGCTCAGGCTGGTCTTGAACTTGTTATGTTGCCACGGATGGACTTGAATTCTTGCTCACCCTGCTTCCATCTTCCGAGTAGTTGTAGGTATTTTCCCACCATATCTGGCTATGCAGTGTTAGGATTTAAACCCAGGGCATTGTATGTGCTAGTCTAGACCTCTACTGACTCAGCTACATTTCTAGTCATAGTTAGAGAAGTCTGATCCAATTTTTGAAATAGTAATCTGCATTAATGTGATCAAACATAAAAAGGCCAAGTAATACGAGGTTAAAGAACAGTTCTTATATCTGTGGGAAAACCCTTAGAATGCTGTGCACACCTTTAATTCCAGCATTTAGGAGGCAGAGGAAGGGGGATCTCTATGAGTTCAAGTCCAGCCTGGTCTACAGAGAGAGTTCCAGCTCATCCATGGTTGGTGATGGTTAGTGAGATAGATTTACCATAAATATGAGTAAGGGAGATTCTGCCACAAATTGGGCAGCATAGGAAAACTGGAAACACAGGCATGTTCAGGTTACACTAGGGAGGACACCATTCTGTAGTAGACAGAACTTTGGGGACTGATTCTAACCTACTACAAAACAAATGATGGCACTAGACCAACCATGGCATTAAAGAATAATGGGTAACCTATTGACTCTTTACTTGGCTTTTATTTGCTCATGACTTGTATCTTCTTTATTTACTATTTGCTTTTAATTTTACTGCCATTGTTTATGCCCTTAATTGTTTTAGTTTTTAATCTCAGGTGCTCTGATATTAGTGACATAAGCCTTGCTTTAGGAAAACCTGGTGTGAGTATGTCATGCAGTCTTGGTACAGGCCCAACGAGAGGGTCTCAGAGGGAGTCTTGCCATAGAATGTCAGCCACAAAAGGGAAATTACAGAAGCCCAGGCAGGGGTGGGACCTGGCATGAAGGAAATCAAGGGTAGGGGGGGTTCCTGATCACCAACCTGCCAGAAGATATAGTGGCTTCAGAGGGTGGGTATCTGATGCTATGGAGAGAGAAAGGCATTTTCTGTCCATTGAATGAAAGGGAAGCTGGGTATCCTGAAAGGGTCTTAGCAGTAAACTATCCTAGCATGGAAGCAGGGCTTGACCTTTGAAATCATGGTTGACTCAAGCTTCCCAGCACCATAAGATAGATGGGTGAGAGGAAAGGCTATGTCATGGAGGGAATAAGGGCAGCCAGGCCACATCATCCCTTCTTAAAATAGTGAGCAGCAGATAGAATATTCCCCTGGGAAAACTCAGGGCTCAAACTCCAAGGACCCAAGGTTTAGCTGACTTCTTGAAGACTCTGACAGGAGCACATCAAGATAGTGGTGGCTTAAGTAGTCATATCTTCAAAGGAACAGGGTGGGAGACTGGTACCCTGGTTTCTTCTGACTCTTGTGATGGACAACTAAGTGTGAAGATACCTGTGGTTCTAGTAGCTGAAGCCTCATAAAATGAGAAGAGGTGCATTCACTGCCTCATCGTGTTACTGAAAGCAAAGGCTGGAGGTAAACACAAAAGCATCCTTGAATGTTCTCCACATCCAGAGCTTAGGCACGTCATCATGCCATATGGATGCAGTTATAGATGCTAATCACACAGAACTGATAAACAAGGAGCTGTGGAAATGTGAGCATTGACTGCACAACATCCTTTTGCTTGGAGCTTCACCAAGACAAAGATCAAGATGTACATCATAGGCTAAAAGAGAAAGAAGCAAACAGATCAGACAGGAGCTCTGCAGTACCTCTTGTTTTGGTTGCCAGCCCCTGAGGCTAAAATTAAACCAGTCTTTTAAGAGCATTTTATTCCCAATGATTTGATGGTTTAGGTTGTCCCAAACAAGATGCCAGAGACTTATCAAATTCATACCCTTAGAAAAGGCTTCCTTCCTAACTCCCCTGCTAGAAGTGGCCAATGAAGACATAAAGGGAAACAATACCCACAGTGTTTCCCACACATGGCTATGAGTCTCTGACATTCCAGTCATCCTCATGTGCCACCAGCTGTGTGCCATTTCCAAATGACCATCTTTACCATTCCCCTTTTCATTGTGACCATTACCATGTCTTCCTTCAGATGAGTTAACACAGCAATGCAACCATGACTCACAGACTGCCAAAATCATAGAGAATTACAGTTGCCTATGAAATAATGAAGTCCAAAGATCCAGAATTTAAGTCTTAATCTAGCAACAAAAGGGCTTTCTCATGCCCTTGCTCTGCAGTACCGGGTTAGTTACTTTTCCCATTGATGTGAACAAATGCCTGGCCAATGCAACTTAAGGGAGGAAGGCTTTGTTGTGGCTCATGGTTTTAGGCGATACAGTCCACATTGGTGGGAAAAGCATGTGACAGATGACTTTGAAGGAAACAAGATTGAACTTCTTCAAATATCAAGTGATCAGAAAACAAAGGAAAAGCAATTGAGCTTTCTCCAGGCTCTCTCCTTTTTCTCTTTTCATTCTTCTAGAGACCACAGCCCATGGGATGGTGCTACTCACATTCAGGGTAGATTTTCCCTTCTATTGATCCTATTCTAAAGGGTACTCACAGACACACCCAGGGGTGTGCTTTATCAAAGCAATCTCATTCTCAATCCGAACAAGTTGAGAGTTAACCATCACAAGTACCAATGACTTTGCTTTTTGCTTTTTGTCGTTGATGGGTTTTTGTTTTGGCTTTTTCTAAAAAATTTTTTGGTTAGTTCCCAGCTTGCCTTTGGTCATACCACAACTCTTTCTGAGCCACTTTTTATTTTCAGATTCATCCAAGTCCTTGTCAAGGAAGGAATGATGTCATTCTTCATCACAATTCTGTCACCTAGTCCCCTGCTAATACTCTAGAATTTTCTGGTACTTTGGTTATTTTTACCGCCAAATCAAAATATACAGAATAAGCTATCTTTTTGCTTTTTAGACTCTTTGTGTGTGGTATGTATATGTGAATGTGTGTGCACATGTGTACATGTGGGTGCATGTGGAGGCCAGGAGTCAATCTCAAGTATCTTTCTCGATCACTCTCCACTTTGTTTTCTGAAACAGAGTCATCTCACTGGGCCTGGGGCTTACTCATTCAGCAAGACTATCTGGTCAGTGAGCCCAGAGGATCCTTCTATCTCCACTTACCCAGTGCTAGGATTACAGACAATTTATGTGAATGCTGTCCAGATTCTACTGCCTCAGTTGTCTCCCTATCCCAAATAGTCTTTTTCTTGGCATGTTTATAATTATGTTTATAATTTATTCTGTTGACTAGCATGAGCTATCGTAAAAGGCCTCTCTGTGTTGTTACTATGTCTTCCGACTAAGCATTGCTTCTGATTTAAAAACAATACTCTATGATTGGAAGATGAAGTCCAGCTAACAAAAGACACCCGATCCCTGCTTACCCTACACATACCCATCTAGCTGGTGTGGAGATGTAATTTCACAGATGTGATTAAAGTCCCAAGTCATCTTCAAATGCAAAGGCCATCAAATGGATGTAATTAGTTAGATGAGCCTTATCGATGCTGTGTTTTCTCGAGTGGGGACCAGAGGAAAGAGAGGAGAGTACTGAAACAGTGGGAGGGTCCAGCATGCCTGTGCTCACATCAGACGGAGGAGATCTCACTCTGAGAAATGCAGACAGACCCGGGAAGTCAGGAGCTGCCCTCAGCGGACAGCCACCAATGAGATGCATGTGAGTTCCTTAACCTCAGGAACTGAGCTGTGCCAGGAATAGAAATGAACCTAGAAGCATTGAACCTAGAAGCATCCCGGTCCATATGAATACTCGGCCATCCTCAGCCCCATGCCAGCCGTTGAGAAGAAAGCAGTCATGACCTGCAGTATGGTCTGACCCACAGAGCTGAGACCTACTGAAAGAGAATCAGTTCCAGCTTTGCTGTTGATGAGAACACCTTTCACAGCAAAAGAAAAAATCTGTTATATCATCTATCACTTTTCTCATTCCCCCTTGTATATCGAAAGTGTTCTTTTGTAATTTCTCTAATTCATTTCAAGACCTTTGAGTGGCACATACCAAAGTGAAAATTGTTTTTGTACCATCTGAGTGTGTGGGCTGGGGGGTGGGGGGGCAGAAGGTGCTCTACACGCCACACATTGGTTGCTCTTTTGATCATCTTCTGGCAAGCATGCAACTAAATATTGTTTTCTGACCCCGCTGACTTTGCCTTCCCCCAAAATACACATTCAGTAAACGATTTGATTCTACCAGGCCAAAAATACTAGGATTTGTTCCCTGCTTCTCTTTCTATCTGGGTGTTTTAAGTTGTTTTTTCTGATGTGGGCTTGGCTTCTCCCGTCGCTTCTTCCGCTGCCCCAATTGTCTGTTCTGGTCAGTTATTATATTCGTCAATTCTGAATCGTCTCTTTTGCAAATATTTCTGCTTTCCAAATTATTCTAAATTTTCAATCTCTTTACCTAGAATTTTCTTTTTCCTGAGGAACTATAGCCTAGTACTATGATTATGACTTAAAATCCCTTATTTCCTATGAGTATGGTGGCACACGCCTTTAATCCCAGCACCTGGGAGACAGAGGCAGTTGGATCTCTTGAGTTTGAGGCCAGCCTGGTCTACAAGACAAGTTCTGTGATATCTAGGCACAGAGACCCTGTCAAAAAAGAGTTTTTTGATACTTATTTCCTAAATTGTCTCTTAACTATAGGCTTGATTTTTCTGCTTGTTTAGTGATTATTTTCTAATAAAATTTGATTGCCCTTTAATCCTTGGGTCTATCAGTCTAATACAAACATTTCTACTAAAACTGAATATTGGGTAAAACACTGAGCTCTGGGAGAAGAGACACTGTTGGAAGAATTCATGATCTCAGCCATAGTGCCATCCCAGAACAATCACAAAACCTCAGTCTTAAATTTGGTTGCAACCTTGTACCTCTTTACTGCTTGAGCTCATGAGTCTTGGTGAGCTCAGCAGTCAAGTGAGACTGCCTGGCTTATCTGTGCTGTAAAGCTAAGTAAAACATCTGGCCTGCCCAAGGAGCAGAGTAAACGCTCACCGAACACCATCCTTTCTTCTATCAGAGCCAGGGGTGCGTGGGTGTGCGTGCGTGCATGCGTGCATGCGTGCCTGCGTGCCTGCGTGCGTGCCTGCCTGCGTGCCTGCGTGCCTGCCTGCGTGTGTGCGTGCGTGTGCGTGCGTGCGTGTGTGTGTGTGTGTGTGTGTGTGTGTGTGCGCACGCGCACGCGCGCGCATGTGTGTGTGTGTTTCATTCCACAGTGAATCATAACCAAGAGGCATTCTCCCTAGCATACTGCAAGCTCCCAGAAGAGACCCTGTTTCATTTCTCCATAATTGCCTTCATATTCCCACAGTAGAATGTTTTCATCACCACTGAAAATTCAAGGTCCACAACAAAGGTCAATGAAAGGGCAAATACCAAGAAAAGATGCTGGTTTATCTTTTGATTATGAAATATAACCAAGTATCGTGTGACAAGTTTACTATTCTTCACAAGGTGGGTACTGCATGCTAAATCATCTCAATTAGCATCCATTTTAAGGTATGCTTTGCTGTGCCCTCCACACTTCCCTCAAAAGGAAAGTGAGGGTATCCCATAGAACTATGTATTTTATGCAGTGGGCCATGTCTTAATGATTTTCTACCAGATATGAGGAAATAAATGGGCAGGTGGGATTAGAATGCATACACGTGAGCTCTATTCTTGGTTGCATACTGCTTAAATTACATAAATTTAACAGAAGCAGCCCTTCCTTTACTGTGTGATGCTGACAATATTTTCCCTGATCTCTGGGGTCATCTTTTCCTTAGGATGCTGTAGCCAAGCTTTAATTCCCCTCTTTCATTTTAATTAAAGCCTCCATCACCTATTGACTCTGCAAATTCTTTTGAAAGTGCCAGATGAGACAGAAGGTTCATTACGTTCAAATCAATTCCCAGTCTTGTTGTGCCTCTTCACAGACAGTGGGCTGAGCCCTATGGGTCTCCTGGAACTCTGCACAGAATGAGGACACTGACTGCCAAACACTTCACAGGGCTGAGACTGTCCAGAGACCTTGGCCATGCTCCTAGTGTCCCAGTAAAGTCTTCAACTCTTCCTGAACAACACTGCCCTTCCTACTGCAGAAACAATATTAAGGTAGTCAGGTAGTCAGGCAATCCTCTTTCAAGTGAGGACCTTGAACTTGAATCTTTCTAGCATCTAACCTGGCTCTCCATTCATAAATTCGCATAAAAAGAGAGCTTGCAGAAAATGTCAAGATTACCATGTTTCACATCCTCTTTTTCAGAATTATAAAAATAGAGAAATAGTTCCGATGAGTCATTATGAGAGATAAAGTCTTTCATCAGAGAACTGTTGCGCTTCTATTATTTTATATTTGATGTCTTTGTTCACAAAGGAGGCAGCCAAGTTTCAAGGACGTTTAATAAGCCTTCATTGTCAGGCTGGTCAGGTGGCTCAAGTTTGAAAGCATTTACCATACAAGCATTAATGCCAACGTTCATATTCTCAGAATCCACATGAAGGCTGGGTGAAGGTAGTGACCCACCTGTAATTCTAATAGGGTAAAGGCAAGGACAAAGGATCCCAGAGCATGCTGATGAGCCAACTGGTCTTACTGGCAAGCTCTAAGTTCAATTGAGAGTCCTTCCTAAATGAGAGCAACTGAAGAAGAGTCATGATATCAACCTCAGATCTCCATATACACACACACTCAGCTAAAAACCTCTGCCAGCAGACTGCCATGCCAACATGTGTCAGCTAAATCCACATAAAACCTGAGAGAGCTTGGAAAGGAACTCTAGACACAAAAGAACAGAGTTAAGCATGGCTTCTTGGTAGCTGGCAATTTATTTATTTATTTATTTATTTATTTATTTATTATTTTTTATTTATTTATTTATTTATTTATTTATTTATTTATTTATTTATTTTGGATGGACTCTGTTTGTTGGCCGGGAGTTTAAGAAAGGTTGTCCTGACACAGCATTGGGAGCAAAAAACGTGTGGCTCCTTTAAGAAGGCTTCCTGGTTCATGCTAGTTGCATGAACAGCTCTTGCTCTTTCAGGAGACAGAGTGGTTCATGCTAGTTGCATGAACAGCTCTTGCTCTTTCAGGAGACAGAGCAGTTAAATGGGTTTTTGTGAGCAGAGTGTTAACAAACTCCTTAATAGTACCACATAGACCTGCAGCATACTTGGAACTGGGGCAGTGTGCATGGCTCGCAGAGGCAGTAAACATACCTACGCCATGTTGGACTGGGCAGAGCCAAAAGGCAAAGCAGCCTTATTCCTAGCCACACTCACTTAGCATTAAAAAAAGTGCTCCTGGTCAGGAAATAATTACAAATACTCATGCAATAAAGATAAATCCAGATGGAAAAGACCTCTAAATGGGTCACAGTGCTATGTACATTTATTGTACATAGGCTTGGGAGAGAGAATTTAAAAAATATAAACAATTATAAAAGGAAGTAAATGGTTTTAAAAAATAAAACAAAGTCTTTAAAGATCAGAGTATAGATAGTAATAGAGAAAAGGAGTAAAAAATAATCCACATAAAGATGGTATATACACAAATAGTCTGAATTATGTATATTATTATGTTTTCTTTGAATTTTTTTGAATTATGTATATTATTATGTTTTCTTTGAATGTTTTTGACTATGAATGAGCTAAGTACAGAGGGGCATTTCATTGTATGGGATGCTAAGCTAAACCAACATATATATTTTAAAGGTATCTTGATTTCAAAATTTGGGTCTAAGGATTTGATGCTTTGGAAAAGAGGTTCTGTATTTGTTTCCACAGAAGACGAGAACCTGTGAAATCCTTCCAGACTAATGTGGCTTGATGGACCAATACCCCATAAAAGGTCGCCAAGAACACCCCCCCCCCAAAATTACTTTACCCAACAAAGAAAAAGAAGCAGTTTGGAGAGAACTACACCCAAATTGCCAAATATTGTTTATAAATGTTTGTTTACATTTAAAGGGGGGTATACTATAGAGATTTGCAATGGTATGGATCTTGGTCTATTGATACAAATTTTAGGTCAATTTTATATATATATATATATATATATATATATATATGCTCTTGATTAAGGTACTGTGTTTTTGCAGTAATGTAACGTATAATTAAGAAATATAATAGTCATCTATAAGAGCCAAGCTTGTAGTCATGTTAGTTAGGTTTTCTAGATGTACAGAGATGTATTTCAGATGGACAGATTCTTCAGATCTTTCAAAGACTACAGAATATGGCATTTAAAATATTTTAAGAACTTGGGGCTTTTCATGACAATGAGATACATCTGCTCCTGGCAGCACCAATCTACTTCAAGAGGGTAATGGGCATCAAAGAGGCTCCTCATGGAGTTTGTTAGACATTTGGGCAAGAAACTGCTTTTGCCTGAACTTCTTGACTGGACTTACAGGACCCACAGAGAAATGACTGCTGAACTTGCCTAAGAAAGGTGAGACGGTCCTTCAGGGTTCCTGCTTCATGAAAGAGTCTGCCAAACATTCTGCAGGGCACAGAACAAAGTGACTGACAAACTTCCAATAAAGGTGGATCTGTCTTTAAATTTTTCTGCTTCATGGAAAAGTCTGCCATATACTATGGGACAGTCGGCTGAAGATGGGTGCCCAAAACTTTAAAGAAGAACTCTGTCAATTCTAGAGTTTTGGAAGTTGCTTTCAATGTACTTCCTGTTAACTTAGGTAATATTATATCCTTCTTGTATCTCTGATGGAGTTAAAGAATAGATAGTTATGATTATAGTTTTCCTTAGTTATGATAAAAGATAAAATGGATATAAATATAACTGTAATTCTTGCTTGATACCTGTTTTGTTTTATGTAATTTTACTATGTTAAAGTTAAAACCTTCCTTTTCATTTAAACAGAAAAGGGGAATTGGTGTGGGAAGTCCTTCTGTCTATGTTTTGCTTTTATTGGTTAATGAATAAAGCTGTTTCAGCTAATGGTTTAGAAGAATAGGGCAAGGCAAGAGTTCCAAGCAGAGAGAAGAAGAGAGAGTAGGCAGAGTGAGCAAGAAGCCATGTAGACCTACTGGAGACAGACACCAGACACCAAATGGAACTTTACCCAGAAACCACAGCTATGTGGCAACACACAGATTAATAGAAATGGGTTAATTTAGGATATAAGAGCTAGCTAGTAATATGCTTAACATATTGACCAAACATTATTGCAAATAATACAGTTTCTGTGTGGTTATTTTGAGTCAGTATGGCTGGAAAACGAACAAGTGGCCTCTGACTACATATATAGATACATGCACAGAACACACACATATTAAAAAGTATATGCTGTCCACTGAGTGTTGTGATCACAAACTAAATCCTTCTATTCTATCCTAACTGGTTCTCACATTTTTTCTGAACAGAAGGAAGCACCATTTTCTCATTTAATTTGGAAGACAACAAATGAAGCCATACCTCAATGCATTCTTCTGGAGTGTGATTCCTTTATTTCCCCCCAGGCTTGTGTTTATTTAAAGCGTTGTTAAACTGGAGCCTTGGTGAGCCAAGACCAGATGGACCAAACCGATGAAGAAGTTGAAACAGAGCTAGACAAAGCATGCTGCCTGTGAGGCCATTCACATGTTCTTCTCGTGAATGGTGGTAGAAAGCCTCAGTTCTGAGTGTGCCTGGGGCTCTCTCTCTGCCTGATCCCAGATGCTGCAGGCCCACCAAGGAGTCATGACAGATCTGAAACCCTAAGGAAGTTGTGTATGTGCATGAGATTGAAGGCAGCCTGCATGTAGATTTCTGTGCCAAGAGACACTATCCGTGGTTCCTCCCAATTTTATGTTCAACAGTTCTAGCAAACACAACCAGAATATGGGATTGAATAAATGCCAATGAAATGTTGCCCCTGAATTACAGACATTAAGAAACAGACAGATTCCTATGTTAAATGGTTAAAACAGTTTTAATTTTTTGATGTTTATAAATGTATCTATTAAATAAATGCTTTAATTTTATACAGTACTTTATAAACTTTGAAGAAATTTCTTATGTAACCCATTATTTTTTACTTTTAATCTTTACACTAACATGGTACAATAAAAAGTAATTTATTTTATATATTTATAGATAAGAAATATGAAAATAAAAAGCAATAAAACGATCTCATGAAAGTCACATGGTTAACAGGTAGGTGCTAAGAATTAAATCCCTCTACTCAGCCTCTCTGTTCATTTAGTGGTGGTCCATTTGTACGCACCTCAGAAGGATTCAACGTCCATAACCACAGTATCTCCCACTGGGTGAAAAGTGGATCCTTTGCACCCCTATTTGCTATGCTTATTACCACACTCATCATGAAAAACTAGATTGTACGTGTACACTCCTCAGAATCATTCAACATAAGTCTATACTACAGTATCTACCACCAAACGAAAGTGGATGCTTTGCACACTCATCATGAAAGCTAGGTGTCAGTCCCACTACAACCTACTCCATCCAGAGATGAAGCTTGACTTCCCATGCATCCAGAGGGGAAGGCAACCCAATAGTGTTGTGGAAAGTGGCAGAAAATGAATTCATGCATGTTCTCAAGCACTTTAAATTCTGTAATTAGTAGTCTACACTCTTAATCCATCTCACACAAACAGGACTTGATACCTCTCTAGATGTGAAACTTAAAAGAAATTCTGAAATACCATGTGTGTGCATGTTAGTGTGCATATTCTTTTGTATGAAGGTGTTTGAACCCATGTGCCTAAAAAAAGGAGGAGTTCAATGGTCAACAACAGGTTTCTTTCTCAATCACTCTTAACTTAATGTTTTTAATTCATGGTCTCTCATTGATCCTAGAGCTCACTTCATTTATTCAGCCAGGTTGACTGGCCAGAGAGCTCTAGGAATCTTCCTGACTCTGCCTCCTCAGCCCTGGAATTCCGGATGCTAATGCAGATGTTAGAGATCTGAACTCAGGTCCTGATGCTTGCACAGCAGACAATTTACACACTAAGCCATCTCCCTATTCCCATCCCTGATAATTCTTACTGTGTATTTTCAAAATGCTAGATCAACCACTGGGCATCCCAAAGAGATTTTTCAGTATGACCTTAGTTACTAAATAGATTCAAGTGAACTTTTAGATTTAAGATGTGTCTCAGAAACTGTTTCTGATTTCTCTTTCCTCTGGTTGTCTGGTCACACACTTAAACATTGAACCATAACTACAGAGACTTCCAGGTACCTAAACTTCAACTTCTGATCCCCTGAATTCCTAATTTCTTGCAATGTTTCTCTTGACCTCATGCCCTATGATGCTCTTTTCATTCTGTCTGTGGTTCAGTGATTTTAATTCAATCAGGTTAATGGAAATAAGATTTTCTCATTCTCTTTCTCTCATCTCCTTCCTTTCTCTATCTCTCCCTCTCCCCACCTTCTATCATATAAAAAGTCAATTATCAGCCATCCTTTCCCCAAAAGATGAATGTCATGGATGTGGGAAAATACTAGATTTATAAATAAAGAAACAGATTTTTGTTAGTGATCTAGAAACCCAGACCAGAATGACCTATGCTCCCCAGGCCAGCATGATGACCTTTGCTCCAACCCCTCAATGTCATTATTAACAACAGCAGTTACTGGGAATAGCAGGCTCAAAAAGTAAAAGATCTGAAGAAAGATCAAATGACAAAAATACAAAATACTCCAGATAATAAGCTATATATTTGCACATGCAAATCTTATCTGCTGCCTATATGAATCAAAATTTACAGATGGACAAATGAAATTGCATAAAAACTAAATCACTCTGTATTTAGAGTTAATGAATGTTGGAGGCAGAATCTTTTACATTTTATTTCTTATTTGACAATTACATACACGAATACAATGTTTTGATTAAATCTGTCCCTTGCTCCCCCTCCAGCTCTTTCCAGAAATCCTGTAACACCCTCTACCAACTTCAACTCCCCCTTCCCCTCCTCCCCTATTTGCTATGCTTATTACCCACTGAATCCACTACTGCAGTGGATCCTAGCTTTGGCTCCAGTTCGTCATTCTTGTTCCTTCCTTCTTTGCCCCCACATCTCTCATGAGCACCAGGGTGTTTTATGCCCTTGGTGGTTCAATGCTTTGTCTTGATGTTGTTTCATCTTTTCAAGGAAAAGTACACCATGGCTTTCACAGGGAGGAAAGGGATACTGAGGCAAACAACCTCAGCAAGATAAACAAGAAGTTAACTAACTTCATGAAATAAACATCCTTGCTCATGTCCACTTAAGTGTTCCTGAAGTTTCAACTTCTCCTTGAAACAGGGCCCAAAGTCCACACACATGACTTCCACGGCAGTGGACTTATGTATAACACTCTCTAGAATATCAAATGTTCCCCCAAAGTTCTGAAGTATTTTTGTGGTTCATGCAAAGGCCTCTGTGATGTTGCAAGCAGGAGGATTCATTCTTATGGACCAGTAGAAGTCTATTATGCTGGGCCAAAGAAATGACTCAGTAGGTAAAAGAGATTTGGTCTCAAGTCCCACGTGATAAAGGAGAAAACTGATTCCTGCAAGTGGTCCTCTGGTGTGGGAGGTCCTTCTGTCTGTGTGTTGCGTTTATTGGTTAATGAATAAAGAACTGGCTTGGCCCATAGCATGGGAGGAGGAAGGTGGAGTTAGAGAGATGCCATGGAGCAGCTGAAGACAGATGTGCTGAAACTTTGCTGGTAGGCCATCACCTTGTGGTGATGCACAGATTAACAGAAATGGGTGAAGTTAAGATGTAAGAGTTATCCAATAAGAAGCTAGAGCTAATGGGCCAAGCAGTGATTTAAATAAAACAGTTTCTATGTGATTATTTTTGGGTCTAAGCTAGCTGGGTGGCCGGAACAAACAGTGGCCTCCTTACTACAGTCCTCTGACCTTACATGTGTGCCACAGCACAGGAATGAACAGAAATGCACACATGCTAAATAAATGCAGTTTTATAAAAAGAATTTCACTGTACATACAAATCTCATGTATCCCTTCATCAGATTCAGAGTGCTTAGTAACAACACTAAACTGGAGAACACTGTGTTAAATAAACTAAATCAGGACAAAAAGATTAACCCCATATAAAATCATTCATAGGCAAACTCCCAAAAAAGATGATGCTCCAGGGTTGTTATGAGCAATGGGAACTGTAGGAGGGAGGAGTGGTAAAGACAGATGTTGATAACAGGTACTAAATTATGATTAAAAGAACTGCTCTATTACACATAGTGTGACTATTAATACTTACAATGGACTGCAAGTAGTTTTAGAAGACTAAAAGAAGGGATTATAAATGCATTCATGATAAAAAATATTTGAGGAGATGCTTTTAGCATGATCTAAACACTGCATTACCCATACATGTATTCAACATTAGACAGCCTGCCATCAGTATGTACAGCTTTGGAATATCAGTTGCCTTTTACAAAGTAAAAATTAGCAATAAAAATATCTCGATGAGAAAGAACAATCCTTCTTCTAACACTTTAATTATTGGTATCAATTTAATCCTGCAGCTTTAATTAAGATCCTCATGGCCTATTGATCTGTGCAGCATGATATTTGCCCTAGAGGCAGAGGAATCTTATGTTAGATAAACAACAGTAAGCAGGTGTTGGGGGCAAAAAGGACTGAAGCTTCATCCAGCCACTGTGGTATGTGGTGGAAGCAGAAACTGTGGAGGGTAGGGTGTGCCTGCCAACTTCCCCAGAGCTCTTATTCATGTGTGAAAATCCCAGTATGCCTACCTTTCTGTCTTCAGGTGTCTCCTATGGAGAGAATATATAGCTGGCCCTGGTTGGAGTGTGACTGGCCAGTGGCTGCTGGGTTTTCCCAGAAAGCCCAAGGTAACTGCTGGCAAAGAGTCCTAGCTATGAGAAATCAAACTTTCAGTTGAGTTCTTTTGAAACTGTTATCTTGACCAGATTTTTTATATCATAATGTCACTACCACCACAATTGCCAACATATCACCCTTATGGTATTCTGTCCCCAAACATGTAGGGCTAGAACAATATGCGTTCATTTATATAAATACATGGAATCAGGATGCCAAGGGGATAGATGCTATAGATTCAGATCCTGCCAAAGAGTACAATGTCTGGTTCTTGAATGAAAGCATTCTGGAGAGATAATGACACCTAAGGCACCTTTGGTCCA
Organism: Arvicola amphibius; assembly: GCF_903992535.2. Classification (NCBI taxonomy): domain Eukaryota; kingdom Metazoa; phylum Chordata; class Mammalia; order Rodentia; family Cricetidae; genus Arvicola; species Arvicola amphibius. Next base: position 178,789,010 of record NC_052049.1, read on the forward strand.
GCATGATCAGTACCTAAGCCCTAAGAGACATGCCTTTCAGCACCCTTATTCTCGGGGAAGCACTTAGCTGTACTGCACTATGTATTGAGATCATAAACACCTATGCACAATGTTGGGAAGACTCGGCCCCAGGGAAAATATTACTGAGGTATACAACTAATCCTCCTGAGAGAGCTAAGCTCTCGATGGTTGGAGGAAAATAAAGCTAGAAAATTGTACCTGAAGAACTGCTTATATAATAAGGTAAAGAGACTAGAAGGAAAGAGGGGATATGGGCAGCAAAGCTATTTACCTGGGTACCTGTGTAAACAGTGGCTTTAACGATTTAGTACCCAGGAGACAGCCCCATGAATTAGCCCCTGGCACAATCTCCATTTCTCATGAGTCTCCTGGAGATTAAGTAGTGACTCCATGTCACTCAAGTGAACCTGAGCTTTCCGTTATAATACCAGCACTCTAACCCAAGAAGAAAAAAGAGCAAAGGAAAGGAACAGAGGGTGAGATGAAGTCCCATGTTTAAATGTCAGATATATGTTATCAGGGCATGGAAAAGAGAACAATAGTACAAACTCTAAAAGGGAGAAAAGATCATCTCCAACCTCCTTTTCTCCCTTGGCACCTCATTATCTAGTTTTTCTCTTCTCTCTTCAGGAACAAACATTAATATCCTCAATTCCCTGCCTCCCTTCCCAGGTACAATGTTTATGTCACTTCTCGGTGCTAAGCGTGAGCATCCATCTTTCTCCTCCACAGTGGAAAACCAAGACTCATCCTGACAACTCCCTGGTTTCCTTTGTTCCCACCCAGCCATCTGACCAAGTCCTAGAAAACTTATCTCCAAGGAAATAGCTCAACTCCATGCACCCCTCCACGCCTCACCTCCGCTGCCGTGCTCCACACCGATACCTTCTGCCTAGCCTGATCCAATTCCTCCTGACCTTGCCACATTCATACTTGTGGTTTCTTTTTTACTGTTATACACTCTATAAGCAGAGATAAGTTTTCCAAAAGCAACTTTCTCTTCCATGGTGGCCTCTTGCTCACAGTGTTTAAAGGTTCTATGCTTGCTTTCAGGGTAGCAATTGATTAACACTCTGCATCCTTCCTGAGACTCTCAGCTGTAGTAGGAGCACAGGGCCCTTTTGTTCCATCCCGCCCAGCTAGCTTACACCCGAAATAACCACGCAGAATTGTATTAATTAAATTACTGCCTGTCCCATTATCTCTAGCCTCTTATTGGCTAACTCTCACATCTTGATCTAACCCATTTCTAGTAATTTGTATATTACCACGAGGTCGTAGCTTACCAGGAAGATTCTAACCTACATCCATCTCAGGCCAGAGATTCATGGCGTCTGCCACACTTCCCTTCTTCCCAGCATTCTGTTCTGTCTACTTAGCCCACCTAAGGGCTGCCCTATCAAAAGGGCAAGGCAATTTCTTTATTCAACCAACGAAAGCAACACATAGAAAGAAGACCCTCCTACACCTCTCAGCTCCTCTCTACCCCTTCTTGCTTGGAGCACTTTGTGGTTTGACTGTTGCTCTGCTGGGGCCCTTTAGTTTCTCCTAGTTCTTTCAATGTTCTACACTCTATTGTATCACAGAGGACTCATTTGTTGGCACATCTGCCTGAACTCCATTTCAGGATCTCCCATGCTGCCTTAGGGTTTCAGTAGGACTGAGACTCAAAGAAAATGATGGCAGATACCCAAAGATAGTATTGGAGGAAGGCTCAGGACAAGGCGAAGAGATGCTCAGGACAAGGCGAAGAGGAAAGCCAAGAAAAAGTTGGGTAGACAACATGAAGAAAGACTGTGGGACCTTGGGTATGCACAGGATAGGAACAACTGGAGAACCACCATAAATGGGCTGTCCATGCATGTTTAAGCATTGGCAGGAGTGGGACATAAATGATAATGATGATGGTGGTGGTGAGACTCAAAGACCTCCTAGGATGGAACCAACGGTAGCCGAAGTCAGGAGGACACCAATTTCTTCACCTTTAAAAGAGCCCTGATATCTATTTTACAAGGTGGTTCTGCAGAATAAAGGGCAGCCTTGGGGAGTCAACTCTACAAAGTTCAGATCACATAGCTGGTTTTTATTAGATTCCACCCATGACCCTGTCTCCTCAGCAGTGGCTGGAAACTTCACCCTGGCAAAAGCAATGTACTATGGGAAAGAATGAAAATGATGAAGGACTCAGTTAGCCATGCTCTTGGGAGCAAATCCTCTTTGTAGCCAGTTCATGAGCTATGGAGAATTTTTTAAATGTATTTAAAGGGGTTGTAAAGAATAAGAACAAGGAAGAATTAGAAAAGGAAGACATGAAGAGGAAGAGAAAATAGGAGAAACAAGAAAATGGGGGAAGAAAGAAAAGATGAGGAGGAGGAGAAAGAGGGGAGAGAAGAGGGGTTAGAAGGGTAAGATAGAGATAGCATGTGGCTCCATAGAGGTATGTTCCTTTAGAACATACGTGCCAAATTTAGACTCCTTGAAAAGAAGTATATTGTTACCTTTATTTTAAAACCTTCACCTAAATTCTTCCTTCTTTCTACTTGCCAAAATATCAATTAATATGAAGTAAGAATATGTTGGAAGTTCAGATATGAGCAATGACGGTAGGGGAGGGGTATTTACAACTTTTACAAAAGCAAACGCCTGCTCTACATCTAGACTAAACTCCACAACCCTGGAGTCACACGTCAACTCCTATGTGTTGCTCTCCAGACAAAGACCTGGAAGAGACTTCTCCCCTGGTCCCCTTGGGGATCTAAATTGCTTTCTATTGCTGTAATGAACACCATATTCAAAAGCAACTGGGGTGGGGTATTTTAGCTTATAGTTCCCAGGTTATAATTCATTCATAAGGGCTGAGTCAAAAACTCAAAGCAGAAACCTGGACTCAATAACTAAAGCAGCAAAACATACTTACTGTCTTGCACTCCACAGCTCGCTCAGCCTGCTTTCTTATGCAACCCAGGACCATTTGCCCAAAGGTGGCACTGCCCACAGGGCCTGGGCCCTCCCACATCAACCCTTAATCAAAAAGATGCCCCACAGACTTGCCTAGAAGACCTCTTCCCTGGGGACCCTAGCAAGTGCCAAGGTCTCATCACCAACCTGCACACCTGGCCTGGGGCAAGGGTGCCACAGGAAGTCCTGGCAGATGATGACCTAAGATCAGGCCAAAAGCACTCATGTCCTGGTTCACATAACTCTAGTCATGGAAACTCCGCATCTCTCGCCATCAACATAAAATTCCACTCCGAGTTCAATTTAAAACCCTCCATAGAACTTAATTTTTGGCAGCTTTCCTATAGCTATAATTAATGAAGAACAAGTTTGAAACAGCAAATGCTGAGCATATGGGTATTCCAGAGACATATCAACATCATTATCAGGAAAAATGAGACGTCAGTCAGTATGTGCATAGAAGCTTTCAGATCTAGCCCAAATGAAAATTAATATCCCTCCCTTTGGTGCAATAGGAGTGAAATACAACACTATCTGCTTAATAGCAGGATTATTAGTGGCATGGAACACAATAAAGAATGGAGAACGAGAAACCACTGTGATTTTTTTCTGTATATCTGACACATTCATGACTCTATGGACCTGGGGCAGACCAAGGACTAAAAGGTTATTCGCAGGCTACAGAGATGGGTCAGTGGGTAGAAGCATCTGTTGTATAAATGTGAAGACCTGAATTCAGATCCCAAGGCCCATGGAAAAAAAAGTCAAGGTGGTTGTATATGTGCCTGTTGCCCTTGTGCTATGGGGCAGAAATGGGGGATTCACTTGGGTTCCCTGATTGCCAGCTTAGCTCCAATCTGAATGAGAGACCCTGTACTAAGGGAATAAGGTAGAGAGTGATAAAGCAGGACACCCAGAAACCTTTTCTGAGAACACACACATGAACATTTGTATACACACACACACACACACACACACACACATACACACACACATACATAAACATGCATGCATAGACATACACAAACAGGCAAATGCATACACACACACAAATTGGTACATGCATACACACAAATAGGCACAGGTACACACACAGAGAGACACATGTATATACACACACATACACAAAAAGGCACCTGTATACACAGGCATATAAACTAAACATGCAGAGGCACATACATACACACAGAGGCAAATGGACACACACACACACACCATAAAAGTTTTACCTTGTTTTCACTAAGTTTTTGTTTTCTTCAGAAAATTTTTAGTTCCCAGAAAGATATTTTAAAAGAGCAAATTCACCAAAAGATTTATCATCTGTTAAATAAGCAGCTAGCTGAAAAGGGAGGTTCAGCCCACAGGGTTTCTACTTGGTTGACTTGGTAGTTTGGGCTGCTGTAGTACTGGGGACTAGACCCAGACCTCTGTACAAGCTAGGCAAGAACTCTACAACTGAGCTCCACGCTGGCCAAATGTGCAGCTGCACGGCCTCAATCGAGGATGCAGTCCTGAAAAGCAGCATCATTTAATCTTCTTTCATTGTAGGGCTTCCTCCCACCAGGCTCAGGGATCTTATGGAAGAAGGTAGGGGAGACTAAGGTGGTGGAGTCCATGATGAAACAGAATCTGCAGGCAAGACAGTGGCACATGAACTCATGGTAGCTCTACAGCACATGACCTGTGCGTTATCAAGTCAGCCGAAATCCTAGCAAAGATGGGGAAGGGATCATGAAACCCCAGCCCAGCTTTCTTCAGTGAATCTGATTCCCTGAGAAGCTATGGCCAGTGGGAGCTCTGAGTGGACTCAGTGAGTCTAAAAAAAAAAGCACATGAATTTGGGAGGGAGATGTGGTATGGAGGAATACAGTGGAGGACTCTAAGGGGTAAATGAGGTGGGGTTGCTCAGAGCCCATTATATGCATGCATGAAGTTCTCAAGCAACAAAAGATTTTTTTAAGGAAACTCTAGGTCTTAAGGAAAAGGAGAGTAACTTTCGTGAAGACCCGCAGCATTCTAAGTGTGTTGCAAATAGTCTATCATTTCCCTCATTCTCCCCACATCTCATAGATATGCAGAGCCTGTGATAAAAAAAAAAATCCCAGAGCAGGAGAAAATTTCCACTGGTGACAAGGTTACAGACTTTATAAAATGAGGTGATGGCCCTTGGGACACCCTGGGCGGCCGTGGCACGGAAGATAGGATGCCGTCGCCATCTGTAATTATGAGTTCTTAGGTGAAGATTCTCTAGGAAGTGAAAGTTTCTGTGTCAATCAAGCAATCTAAGTCTTCCCACTGCATGGGAACATTTGATTCTCTTGCTATTTGCTTGGTGGAAGTCTCTGCTTCAATAGGAGCACTGTCAGGTAGGAAGACAGCTGCAGAGTCTGTGACCCTTACAGGTGAAGTGCGCAAGGTGAGCTGGGACAAACCCTGCCCTTTGAGACCCCTTCAAAAATGGCTGTCAAACCAGAGAAGGGAGAATCAAAATTCCCTTTGTTAACCAAAGTAACCTGAGTAACAGGACCAGAGGAAGGGGCTGACCCTACTCTGCCTAAAGTTTCTGTCTACCTGTCTGCCTGCCCATTACCCTGTCAGACTGTGACAGTCTTAAATTCAAGACAGGCAAGTACATGGGTAAATGAGGGGAAAGAAGTTAAGCGTGAATGCATGAATATGCGCAAACCTCCTCAAAGCCACAGCCAGCCAATGAGGCAGTCCACAGATCTGTAGCTCAGGCCAGGAAGCCCACACAAGGATGATAATGAACAGGAACTGAGAACGATTCACACTCGTCCACTTCTCCCAGGTCCTGCAAAGCTCTGTGAGTATGTTCACAAGCACCTAAGCTTTTGTGAAATTATCAAAGGGTCTTTAAAGCACAATGGGTCAAGCTGCCGCCTCTGCCCTTTTATGTGCAATGACACCAGAGAAGCCATGTGTATTTTTAGAACAGCTAAGAAAGATTGGGTGGAGAGTATATTCAGTGTGGGGTTGGAAGGGCTTATTGATGTCTCTAACAGTGCTTACGTTCTTATTGTTAGCTGGTGGAAATGACTTCTAAGAATCCCCTTACCACCCACCGTGCTGACTCAGTTGGCACCAAGACATAGGGTGGAGGGCAAACATAAATACAGACGTGTCTCGAAGCTCTCGCCACCAGAACTATGCAGGCAGGGGAAAGGCACCATGGGAAATGTCTTCCAATCTGCACATGGGTGCAGTTGTAGACAAAAGACTTCTTTCTAATCTACACTAAGTAAAAGTAAAATTTCTCTTCTCAGAAAACTACTTGATAGTACCTTGGAAGAAATTGTAAACATGGTTCTGGGGAGATGGCTCAGAGGGCAGAGCACTTGTCTCACACAAGCATGAGGAGCCATGTTCAGATCCCACACAGCCAGCTACACACATCTGTTATCCCAGCTCCTCTGTGGCAAGATGGAAGACAGAGACAGCAGAACCCCCAGAAGTCTGCCTGCTTCACATAGCAGCAAACAATAAGAGATCCTGTTTCCAACAAGATGAAAGAGAAAGGCAGACACAAAAGGTTGCTCACTGAGCTCCACATGTGCTTTGTGGCGTGCACACACACACTTGCACACACACACATGCACACACACATGCACGCATAGTAGTACTTTCTCATCAGGACCTCCAACCCACAAATAATGATAGGAAGACTAACTATTAATTATGAAAGCTCAGCCTATAGCATAGGCTTGTTTCTAACTAGTTCTTTTTACTTTTCTCTGAAGCTTTGGAGCCTGTCCTGGAGCTAGCTCTTGTAGACCAGGCTGGCCTCGAACTCACAGAGATCCACCTGCCTCTGCCTCCCGAGTGCTAGGATTAAAGGCATGTGCTACCACCACCCAGCTCTAACTAGTTGTTAAAAGTTAAATTAACCCATTTATATTAATCTACATCCTACCACATGGCTTGTGGCTGTTATCTCTCCTTTTGCATACCCTGCTTCTTCTGAATCTGACTAACAACTCCACCTTACTTCTTCCCAGAGTTCTATCTCTGCCTGGAAGTCCCTCCTATACCTCCTGCCTAACTACTGGCCACTCAGCTTTATATCTCATCAATCATAGCAATATATCTTTAGAGAGTGTACAGATATCACACACACACACATACACACACACATTTTTAAAAGATTGTACATATGGTCTTCACTTATGAGATTCATGTAATATAGAATATACTAAACCAGATCCCAGTGTATATGAAGTACCAGCACACATCAATCCCACAGACAAGTGGAAGATTGCCAAGTTCACTCAGTGGCCCAGTGCGATAGCTAAACAGGAAAAGGCTTGGCACACAATCTGGATAGTCTGAGTTTGACCTCTAGATCCAGTGGTATAAGGAAAGGACTGACTTCTAGAAATTATCCTTTGACTTCCATATTGTAGTACACATATGCCCACACATATACATCACATACAGACAGACAGACACATCACACACACATACATACATACACATACACACATATACATGCACACGCGCATACACATACATACACACCACACATACATGCATGCACACATGCATCACACACACACACATACACACACACACAAACACACTAATATTGTAAGTAAATAGATAGATTCACTTGTGCATTTTGTAAGTACCAGTCTATCTTTGGATCTTTACATATGTAATACATGCCATGACCTTGACCCTAAACAATGATGTATGCACAATGGCCTCTGGTGCAGCAAAGTCACAGGAAGAGCAATAGTGGCGGGGACAGTCCCCCCCACCTTCATTAGCACGTCAGTGAGTGAAGTATGACTGCTGTTTGATTACGGGATATTAGACCACAATGCACTGTGGTGATAATTCAACACCTTTATCCGTAACTAGCTATACCATAAAACAAAAGTACATACTTTTAAAGTAAAACAAGATGTAATTTTACAAAATTATTGTTAGAAATGTTAAGCCTATACCTGCACAAATACATAATGGCAGTTGACTAAAAAAACTGTTAGTTTACCAAAGTTAACAAGCAGTAGAATTTATAGGGTGTATGTATTTGTAGTCTTTGTTGGCAATTTTAAAGTTATAATTTGGAAGATTTCTTTTCTCACATGTAAATGTTCATTTTATACATAATTTCGTATTTAAAATATTTTGATATGCACACACACTGAGACACATATACACACATCACACACAGAGATGCATCACATACACATCATGCATCACACACACATGCACACATGTACACACACACACAATCAATCATGTGATCATCAAAGCCTGGGCAGTTGAATTCAACCCCAAAATCAGAGGGCCAACTTTTTATCAACAGTCAATCTTTGGTTTTTGTCTTGTTTATGGACCTTCCTCCCACAGTGGCAAGTGAAGCACTGATGGAGGGCTCTCATTGGTTAATAAAGAAATTGCCTTGGCTTTTTGATAGGGCAGGATTAAGACAGGTGGAGTAAACAGAACAGGATGCTGGGTAGAAGGCAGTGAGGTAGATGCCTCAGGCAGATGCCATGCCTCTCCTCTCTGGAACAGACGCCATGGAGCCAGCTGCCAGGTCATACATGCTGAATCTTTCCTGGTAAGCCACCACCTTGTGGTGCTACACACACTACTAAATATGGGTTAAAGCAAGGTGTGAGAATTAGCTAATAAGAGGCTGAAACTGATGAGCCAGGCAGTGTTTAAATGAATACAAGTTGTGTGTTGTTTTTTTCTGGGGCTAAGCTACCTATGCGGGAGCCGGGCGGGATGAAAAGCAGGCCTGCTCATCCCATCGCTACAAAGCACAGTGTAGTCATGGCAAATGGATGAGGATGATGCTAGAAACATTGGGACTGGCCTAGTGATGAAGCAAACTGTGGGAGGGTGGTACATTGTCCTTTATAACCGCCTTGATTTTTCTCTCCAGTTGTTTTCAGTCAGTGTTCTATGGCTGTGAAGAGACACCATGACCAAGGCAACCGATAAAAGTAAGCATTTTAGCTGGGGGCTTGCTTACAGTTGCAGAGGGTTCGTCCATTATCATCATGGCAGGAAGCAGTAGCTGAGAACTTTACACAGGCAGCAGCAGAGGGAATGAGAAACATTGGACCTAACATGGGCTTTGGAAACCTCAAAGCCCACTCTCAGAGACATGATTCTCCCAACATGGCCACACTTCCTAATCCTCCCAATCTTTCTCAGTTTCACTCCCTAGTGACTAAACATTCAAATATATGAGTCTATGGGTACCATTCTTATTCAAACTTCCACACATATGATACAAAAAAGTCAGTGTCTGAGGACATTCCAGAAGCATGAAGGACCCCGCCTTAACTATAACTCTGCTAGGTCTCTACTCTCCCCCACTCTTCCCTCTTCCCTCCAACTGCTTGTGTTTGCATCTCCACACATGCTGGCTCGTGCCACGGTGACAGATGATACCTGTGAAGGTCACGGGCCCACAGCTATGTAGATCAGCAGAAGTTTTCTGTCATAGCTGCCTGAATTATTCCTGAACCCAGGGAAGAAAAACAGCTGCCAGAGAGAATCAAGAAGACATTGCCCTGAGTCTGCAGGAGGCTGAGGACACACAGGTGACTAAAAGTGTGGGGATATGTATTGTTTTCAACCAGCTCATCTTTAACTAAAAAAAGCAAAAATCTCATAATAGCATCTTTAAACACATTGAAGAAATAAAACACCTCCTTAAACACTCCCCAGGCTGATCTCTCCACTCCCCCCACTTTTCTGCCTGTTTCTCTTCATAGTCGAAGTTAATGACAGAGCCTCAAGAACACCCCAGCCTGCTGAATGGAGTCACCAGTAAAACTAGTTTGTTTTCTATGCTGAATGTGTGGAAATTGCTAACTAAGTCAACAATTATAACACACCTGGTTTGACAACAGCATTCTTCTGTATAAGAAATTTAAGATGATAAGGGGCCTCCTACCTGCTCTGTCAGAGGATCACTGATGTGGGGTTCCCCTCTGTATGCTGTGAATATCATTGGTTAATAAAAAAGCTGCTTTGAGCCTATTGCAGTGCAGAATAAAGTCAGGCAGGAAATCTAAACAGAGATGTAAAGAGAGAGTAGGCAGAGTCAGGAAGAGGCCATGTAGCTGCCACAGGAAACAGATGCCTCTGCCAGAACCTGCCGAAACTTTGCCAGTAGGCCACAACCTCATGGTGATGCACAGATTAATGGAGGTGGGTGAGTTTAGGATATAATAGCTAGCTAGACATACACTTAAGCTGTTGGGCAAATGATATTGCAAATAATATAGTTTCTGTGTGATTATTTCGGGTCTAAGTGGTCAGGAATGAATGAGCGGCCTCTGCCAATAAATCACTCATGCTGTCTGTATATAAAAATAAAAGCCATTATAAATGTTAATGTGCGAAGGAATGGGGCTAGACAGAAAAACCAATGGTAAGCAAATTATGCACTTAAGAGTTCACCATCTACTATTAAAAATGGATACATGCTGGACCTGGAAAGATGGCTCAGTTAGTAAGGTATCTGCCATGCAAGCATGAGGACCTGAGCTCAATTCCCAGAATGCATGTGGGAAGCAGGGTGTCTTTAACCCCATGGTTGAAGAGCAGAAAACAAAGAATCCTTGAGACTCACTGCCCGGCAAGTCTAGGCAAATCAGCAAACTATAGGTTCAGTGAGAAACTGAGTCTCAACAGATACGATGAAGGGGGACTAGAGAGATGGCTCATTGGTTAAGAGGGTGACAGAGGACACAGGTTCACTTCCAAGCACCCACATGGTGGTTCAAAAATCTCTGTAACTGCAGTCACAGGGTATCAGAATCTTCTTACAAAGGCACTGTACATATATAGTACACGTACATAAATGCAGGTAAAACACTTATGCACATAATTTTTTAAAAAATCATTCTCAAAAATAGGGAGAAGAGTGATTACAGAAGATACCAAACATTGACCTGTTGTAGCTTACACACACACACACACGCGCACGCACATGTGTACATACATATGAACATGTACATACACAAATGGATACATGGCAATCCCATGATAACATGTGAAATGTTACCTCATTGTGTGTGGTGTGAACATGAAAGAAAGTAACTAAACCACCCAAGGTTCCTTGTGGTCATCAGACACGCTACGCTTTGAGTACTGAATGAAATCTGCGGGGTAGATTAGGGTGGTAAAAGACTGCTGTAACATAAAATTCAAGAGCACAAGGAAGAGTTCCAGCATGTTCGAAGGAGTCTAAGGAACCCAGGCTGAGTCACACATTGAGGGGACTAGCAGGAGATATGAATACCAGATGTGGCTGAGGCACAGGGCCGAGGCTGCTTGCTACAGAACTGAGGAAGTCGTGGAAGGTTCTCTTTATAACCTCAGCTCAGGAACTGGATGTCCCATAGTCCTGTCTATCTCTCATTTTTAAAACATAGGGCATTGCCCTGGTGTTGCCCAAATTTCATCCCAGAAGCTATCCTGTGTGGCTCGCTGCAATGATCTCTTTCAGCTTCTACCTGGCCATATCCTTTTACTGAAACACCTAAAAAATTGGTTCCAGCTTCAATTAAATAAGGAAATTAAAGACACAGAAGGCAATTAGAAAGCAACTCAGGTGAACTGAGGTGGGTGGATTACTTCTCCACACAGAGAGTTTGGGATTGTGGGTTAATTAACTCGGTAGAGTTTTACTTCCTTTGTACATTACATTTACCTTGTACAAATGTAATCTACTCCCGCAAAGTCCAACAGGAATACAAGAAAATAGTATTTTGGATGCAGGCAACTGGCCGCAGGCACTCAGGCAAAGCAGAGATGAGATCACAGCTACTGTTTCAAGACTCAGCAATCACCATCCCAGTCTGAACCTGATGTTTGTTCTAATGCAGAAGTCACTCTGCTCTTCCTGTCTTACCATATCTTACCTAGGTGGAAAATACACCTGGATACATGGGGCTTTCATGAAAGAGAAACACTTATGCCTGCTGATGGATGTGTGCACACGTGCACATGAGTGTGAGGGTGCATAAATGTGGAAGCCAGAAGGAAGTGTAGGAAATGCCTGCTGTCTTCCTCAGTCACCCTCCACTTTGTTTTTGACACAAGGCCTTTCTCTAAACCTGGAGTCTCCAATCGGGTTAAACCAGCTGTCCATCAAGCCCCAGGGATCCTGTCTCTGCCTCCCCAGCACTGGGATCACAGGCACCTGTCTCCATGCTCAGCTTTTTATGAGAGTGCTGGAATTGAACTCATGTCCTCATGGTTGCATTACGAGCACATTAAAGACTGAACCATCTCCCCAGCCTTGAAAAGATAAATTCCAAGCACATAGATCCTAATGAGTGCTATCTCAAAAAGAAAAAAATAGCCATGAGACAGTATTTTAAAAAGAATAGAAAAATTTAATTAAAATATAAAAATAAATTATGATGATTGAATTAATATTGTCTTTCTCAAACATGCTGGCCCTTTCTCTTTCATGTTATTGTTGATGTCTATTAGCTTCTGGAGCCTTAGTATCCTATTGTGTACCACAAAAGAATCAAAAAGGTTCTTATGCCCATCCTATAGGCCAACACATAGGGGCAACTATACCCTCCAGGTGACAACTGGTAGTATCTGGAACACTTCTCATTGTCATGCTAAAGGGTGCACTCCAGACATATGGGAGGCCACTTCTGAGCATGCCATGTCACATGGATGGGAATCCAAGGAAAAGATTATCCAGCTCAAAATGGGACTAGTGCTGTATCTTCAAATTGCTGCCACCCTTAGATTAAGCTTCAGGCACAGTTAACAGCTGCCAATGTTGAGCCTGCAACTCTGCATCTCACACCTGCTTGCCCAGTCTGTATCAGCAGCTTGGACCAAGCCCACCTCAGGGTCTCTGTCCTGACCCTGAGTATCCTCACTCCTTCCCTTGCCTTCCCTGAGTCTTGTTACACCATCAACTCACTCACCGCCCCCTCCCCCCATTTTGTTTCCTAGTTGAATGGATAGTAAATCAAGTACGTTCTTCTTCAGTACCCACTAGCCTTCCACATTTAGACTCACTGAATAAGTCTCCAACTCTGGATAATCGAGTTCCCCCCTTTCCACCTCTCTACCTAGAAGCTAGGAAAATGTTGGAGAAAATCTTGCAAGCAGTAACATTCTGTGAGTTCAAGGCCACCCGGTCTAAAAGAGAATGAGAACCAGGTGGTGGTGGTTCACACCTTTAATCCCAGTACTTGGGAGTCACATGTCTTTAATCCCAGCACTAGAGAGATGAAGACAGGAAGGGATAAGGCTGGGTGGAGATAGGAATACACGGCAAGAGGAGACAGGAGCTTAGGGTGTTCAGTCTGAGGACTTGCAGAGACTGGATACCCTATTCGGTTTGAGGATTTCGTAGAGCTAAGAACTAGTGGCTGGCTTCTCTGCTTCTCTGATCTTTCAGCTTTTACCCTGATATTTGGCTCTGGGTTTTTTATTATTAAGACCAATTAGAATTAGCACTACAGAGGTCAAGGAAGACCAGGGCAAAGAAGTATCTTCTGGACAAGACAGGACCATTACACTCATTAACTTACAACATAAGGGGCTGCCTGAATAAGACCTGCCCGAGACCAAGTGAGCCAACGCTCCAGCACAAAGGGGCTCCAGAGTGCCCACTACTAACTGAGGCACTATTGAGAATTGACAGCCGTTAATTGTGGGAGGAAAAGCCAATCTTCTTTAAGGATGTGGTCTCTGGTAGAGGGACCAAGCTCCAGTGAATGATCCCACACACAGGTGCATATCTGCGGCAGAAACTGGACTCATGAGTCACAATCAAGGAAGATTTGGCTTGGGATGGCGTGGGAAGGAGAGAGTGGATCTGGTAGGACTTAGGGAAAAGAGTAAAGAGTGACTATAGTTTAAATACATTGTATACAAGCATGAAATTCTCAAAAGTAAATAAAATGCTGTATTTGAAACAAGTTTCAAAAAGCATAGACGATATCAAATCAATCAGCCCTAGTATGTCCCATTATGTCTTGATATTTATTTTAATATTAATGGTCACTTTAGGGCTTGCCTTCAGAATGAATGGTTTTTCACCATTGAACTTTTAGCCTCAGAACTCAGGAGTTGAGGTGAAGACAACAAGAGACATGGTTTGGCTCGAGTGTGCTCTCTCCTTCTCTCTCTCTCCTTCTCCTTTTTCCTCCCTTCCCTCTCCCTCTCCCTCTGAGACTGGCAATCATACCACAGCATGTGAGATATTGAGAAGGTATTTCCCCTGGAAATCGGGATGATATTGACCAAAGGGGAGACCTGGAAGATAGATGGCCACAAGGATACTCGCCACGTTTGTGGGGCTATAATTTTGTTAATCTTCTCCGGGTGGTTGAGTCTACTTGAACTGTTGTGTTTCTCAAATAACAACATAGTCACTGTTTCTTATTTTATTTCTTTTCCAACTTTGACACTCTGCTACAATTTTCTTGACATTCTCCAAGACCATTAGAGACTGGGGGAGTCTGTCTACTGAGTACTGTGGCTAATTCACTAGACAGGAAAACTATTTTTACTTTTTGGATATGACAAGAATTAAATAAGTGAATTGAAAATGTCATCTCAATATAATCCATTGACTTACACCCATGTCCTCTGATCTGAGATCTTTAAAGGCGGCTTGGCTTCACTACCACAGAGTACATTTCAGTAGACAATGTTCCCCAACGGCATTCATCAATCAGGCTGAGAATCTATCCGTTCTCCAGGGGATCAAAGTGACAGGCAGAAAAGAGCTGTCCAAATGCTGACACTGGAGCCAGAGATGGCTCAGCATGTGAAGTACCTGAGATCCCAAGTTTGATCCCCAACATCCATAAAAAGGCTGGGTGTGAGGAACTATTCATGTAATGCCAGTACTGGAAACGTGGAGAGAGAGGGATCATGGAGATCTCTGTCCAGTCAGCCTATTAAAGCCATGAACTCCAGGTTAGAGAGAAAGCCTGTCTCGGAAAACAAGGTGTGCTGTTCCTGAGGAATGACACCTCTGCCTTCCACATAGCCATGCACATACATGCCAACACATGTGTGCACACTCTCATGCCTGTACATGCATACAAAGAAAATGCTGGTACTGACTTGAAACACCTTGTCCAGCCCAGGCCTTTTCATCCAGTTATATGATCAATGTCAATATCAGGTTCCGTCTCTAGAAACAGCAGTCCTGGAATCCAGGCCCATCACGTGGCCATGCCGCATGGATCTGTGACATTTTATAACATTTTTAAGTGACTTAGGATAAATGTCACTAGGCTACGGCAAAAGTAAATGAATGACCTTTAGATATGATCATTAACTAGCTCTTTCCTTGTCCAAGCATGACTCCCTGCCCTTTTACACAAACTCTGGATGTCGGATTCCTCTGAACCTGGCCATCCTAATTAGCAGCGCCCTAATCTCTCTTTGACCATCTTCTGTTCAGAGTTAGAGCAGTTGTCTATCAACAGTCCCTGCCTGTAACGGAGCTTGGCTTCTGCCCTCCACATGGCATGCGATTTTCCTTTTATTAAAGAGAAAAGCTAGGTGAGATGGTGGTAAATGTATTGTGGAACATTTCTTTATTGGGTTAAATCTTTTTCTAATCTCTCCCATTTGTTTTTTCTGATTTTAATATGTCTATGAGGAAATTTAAAGTTATATATGTGCCCTGCTCCATTTTGTGAATATATGTGTCTATGTGTGTCTGCATGTGTGTGTGACTGTATCTATGTATATGTCTGCATGTGTGTATGTATATGTATTGTGTGTGTGTGTGTGAGAGATGTGTGATGGGTTCTTATGGGCGTCCTCATATTCTCCCTTGCTTGAGATCCTCTGTTTGCCTCTATGTAGGTCAGGGCTGGGAGCTCTGGGGGAATTCTCCTGTCTCTGGCTGCCATCCCACTCTAGCTGCCCTCAGACTTCAGGCACTCATGTGACTTGCATCCAGCTCTGCCATTAGTTCTGTGACTTCAGACTCCCTGGCTTCCTTAAGCTAGCACAGAGAGACCTCTACCTACTGAGCCATCTCCCCAGCCCCCACAGCAACCCCTGCTTTATTTCCACCGGGCATCGCTGAACAGAGTTACACACTGCCCATGGTTCACAGCACATGCCCTCTCTGGAGAAGCAATGCTTCTTATTTTAGATTCTCTATGAATTATGAACACATTCATCAACTATTTGAAGATTTCTTTTACAGGTTAGATAAGCACTCAGAGATTTCTCCCTGGAGCTGTTAGTCACACGTTGAGCAAACTAATATGAAAATAAACCAGTGATCTAGATGGGGAAGTCGTTACTACTCACAACATTGCTAAGGTAGAGATGGCTGAGGCCATGGGCCATCAGTATTAACATCCATAGCAACAGTCACACCACCACAGTACTGCTGTCAAACAACACCATGCCTGCACACGGCAGAGGAAGAGCAGCAAGAATCGGCCCTGCCTGGAGGGCAGAGGACTCATGTGTACTGTGTGTTCTAACCCACAGCAGATGCTTCTGTGTGTGTAGGCATGGAGTTGGCTTGCTCAGGTGGTCAACACAATCAGTGGCTCTATCCCGTGAAGCCCACACGCAAACCTAGAAAGACTTGGAAGGGATGACTGTGAGTTCACTGGAAGTAACTCTTAGGCAAAGCAAAGGAAGGGGAAGAGAGGAAGAAAGAAGGAAAGAAAGAAAGAGAAAGAAAGAAAGAAAGAAAGAAAGAAAGAAAGAAAGAAAGAAAGAAAGAGGGAGGATGGGAGGGAGGACGAATGGACAGAAAGAAAGAAAGAAAGAAAGAAAGAAAGAAAGAAAGAAAGAAAGAAAGAAAGAAAGAAAGAAAGAAAGAAAGAGAAACGTTCAACTCTCCAGTGTCTTCACCTCTGAGGATGCTGTCATTTGAACTTGAGCCCTAAGAGAGTTTCAGTCCTTGGAAAACTTTATAAAGAAAGCAATCAGCTTGAGGACATTGTTTCAAATGAGTTTTTTCATGATTATAAGCCAAGCAGAATAAAGCAAAATGCAATTGAAATGGCAGAAGAATACAGAGGGAAGAATATGGGATGTAGCACATGAATCTGTGTTCTCTCTGTGGGGCAAAGGCACCCTTGGTGGGGTGTAGAGATGTACGCTGCAGGCCTCCAAGCCAGAAGTGTGCTGAGCACTCAGGCATGCTGTCCCCGCTTGACTCTGCCATACAAACTGTCACCATGCCCATTTACAAAGCCACTTCTTAGTTAGGTGCACACCCAGGTCCACGAACAGCAGTGTAAACCTCGAAATCTAAGGCCACAAAACTCCAGAGTGTGTCGTTCCCCACCTGCCTTGGAAGACAGGCCTGCATCTTCTTTGCCACCCCCCGCACTGTGACTGAAATGGAAAATTGGGTAGGCACTTTGAAGTCAACCACCCCTCAGCTCTGGAGTCCAGCACCGTCCAATAGGGTTCTCACAAAACACGTCAGAAGTTTACCAGTGTAGAAATAAGAATGTGTAATGTCATTAATAACTTTGATATTAATTACATGCTCTTATGACAAGACTGATATGGTAAGTTAAATGAAATACACTATTCCTGGGGGAATTCCAATCTCTTGGGGCCCATTGTTTCAACAGTCTGATAGGCAAAGGGAAGTGAGAAGGGTCTCTTCTCTTTATTTCAATTTAAAAATCTCTTCTTTAATTACTGTGTGTGTGTGTGTATGTGTGTGTGTGTGTGTGTGTGTGTGTGTGTGTGTAGGTCAGAGGGCAACCCACAGCAGTCATTTCTCTCCTTCCACCTTGAGAGCCCATCAGGAAGCTCACAGTGCTACACACACAGCCCAGGCACCTGCGCAAGACATGGCCGACTTCATTATTCGCTTCCTTTGTTTCCTCCCATCTTTTCTGCTTAGCTGTTTCCCAAGGATCAGAAGGGGGTTTTCTACCTGATTTCGCTTGTTGGTTTCTGTTGTTTTGCAACAAAGCCCTCAGTATACCACAGGCCCTTAACTCCTGCATCTGGCTCCAACCCAGGAGAATGGTGCCTGAGACTTGATGAGACTTAACTCTTGAAGTCTCCTTGCACAGGTCAAGTGCTGTGTTTGTATGAGTATTAAATTTTAAAACGTGGCATTCACTACCAGCAATTACAAAAAGCTCCAAGGACAGATGCTTATTAGCCACTTTACCTGTGCCTGACCCTACCACAAAGGATGTACTTCACGGTGTTTGTTTGCTTCCATTCTGGCTTTGAATGAAATGAATTGGGGGGGGGGGGAGTGGGCAGAGAGCACACACAAGATTACAAATATCTTCCTTTTCTGCATTTATATTTCTCAGCTCTCACTAGATGAGAGAAACAAAGATGAAGTTCCAAACAGAACTGGCTAGAGAAGAAAACAAAGACAAGTAAGATTCTTTAGCACACCAGTTATGCCAGGAAGCAAGTCATATGCTAGGAACTAAGCCAAGTGCTTTAAATACTTTGTCCCTATCAATCTCCAAGCTCCCGTGTAGCAGATGAGAAAACTGAGTACACAAAAATTCCTTCGCTCCTCCTTGGTGATCCACCTGTAAAGTCACAAAGGTGGATGCTAACACTCACCTGTGTCAATACTACTCCAATTTCCAAGTTTTCACTGTTGGTTTCTTTCTTTATGACGCCTGCGTGCAATTGTCAAATCAACCTTTTCCTTGGCAGATATGAATAGATGTCTACTCATGAACACTGAGGACAGACCAAAGGAAGGAGTCAACCCAAGTTTAACTTGGTATCCAGTGAGTTTGGAGGTATACTAACAGGGACATGGGTGAAGGGTTATATACCATGGTGACCCCTAAACAGCTGTATCACAAATCCCACCCCATTATGTCTGATGACCTCATGGTAGCAGTACCACGGAGGCCCTCAGTCAGTTAAACGTTTACTTCCTACTTACGCTAGCATTTCTCAAGTTCACTTACAGCTGGGTGGGAGGTATAGGAAGGAATGACTAGAATCCCAGTTGAGGCTGCTATGGCCTTTTTGGTTTCTAATGGGGAGTGTTAATAGCTATATCAACATGGCCATAGCTATAATTGTATTATTTGCTTATTTGGTTGCCATGGTTACTGAGTCATGGTTCTTTCTATTTTAAGATGGTTTCTGAGCCTTCATGTTATGTCCAAAAGAAGAAGCCACACTATAGTAGTAATATACAAAGTTGCAATTTCTTTATGTCCCTTTATGCATTGCAGTTTGGATGTAAAATGTCCCTCAGAGGTTCACATACTTGAACACTAGCTTCCTGGTTGGTGACACTGTTTGGTGAGGTTACGGAATGTTTAGAACATTTGGGGGGGTTTACAGCATCACCCTGTCCATGAGCTAGCACTTATGTCTTCACTAACATTGTTTTATTATAAATATATTTGTAATGTATTAGTTACTTTTCTGGTGCTTTAATTAAAATACCATGAGCAAAAGCAACTTAAGGTTAAAAAGTTTAATTTAGCTCATGGTTCAAAGAGGGACAGAGTCCATCTTAGTGGGGAAGGCAAGATGGTAGCTACAGGAATAAGAAAACAGGAAGCTGAGATATTACCTCTCAAGTCCACACAGGGAAGAGAGAGAGAGAGAGAGAGAGAGAGAGAGAGAGAGAGAGAGAGAGAGAGAGAGAGAGAGAGAGAGAGAGAGAGAGAGAATTTATTTAACACTTCACAATGCTGGAAGTAAATGAATCAGGGAGGACTCACGTTTTCCTTGACACAAAGTCTGAGTGAGAAGATGTCAGTTGACATGAGATTCCCCTATGTATTCTGTAAATATCATTGGTTAATAAAGAAACTGGCTTGGCCTGATAGGGTAGAACAGAGGTAGGTCGGGAAAACTAAATTGAATGCTGGGAGAAAGGAGGCAGAGTCGGAGAGAAGCCATGGAACTGCTACCAAAGACAGCTGTGCTGAAACTTTGCTGGTAGGCTATGACCTCGTGGTGATGCACAATTTAATAGAGATGAGCTAGTTTAAGATATAAGAGTTAAGAGTTAGCCAGAAAACACTTAAGCTATTGGTCAAAAAGTATTGCAAATAATATGGTTTCTGTGTGATTATTTCAGGGCTGAGCAGCCAGGAACCAACAAGCAGGAGACAATATATGGACCATGTATGATTCCACATAACAGTTAATACTAACTATCAACTTGACAGGCTCTAGAATCATCCAGGAGATAAACCTCTAAGCATGTCTGCAGATGGATTTTCTAATTTTGTTAATTAAAATAGGAAGAGCCATCCTAAATATAGGTGGCACCATTCCATGGGCTGCAGTCCTGAACTATATAAAAAGGAGACAGGGAGTTGAACACCAGCTTTCTCTCTCTCTGCTTCCTGACTGTGGCAAAATTACATGAAAAATGTTTCTATTGATAAAAAGTACAACAAAACTAAGTTCCCTTATGTGTTTACGACCCTCTGCCTCTTCCACCAGGTGATTTCCCACCCTCTTGTCTGTTTCATGTTGTTCATGTTTGTGCCACTACTGAACTTGTGGGGTATGAAATCCCAGCATCTGTTTGCTATGCAGGAGCCTGGTTCTTCAAGGGTTAAAAACCCATAGACTTCTGGGAAACATCTCTCAGAAAGGACCTCTCTCCTCCAGAAGAGACTGAACAAAGCTGTCTCAGAGGGCCTTGCAGAAAAAGGACCTGAAATCACCACCGCCCAGCAGTCTGAGAAGTAAGAGTGTTGCCTGAATTCACGTATCCTTTGTGTTCCTGCTGCAGGCCACTTTCTTCCTGGCTGAAAATAAGTGTGAAGCTCATTTTCCTCCACCTTTGTTTAATTAATAGGAACACTTCCCAGAGGATCAACTCCTTTAAAATTTTAATAAAGTTACTGAGCTCTTGAGTTGTTTTGCCATGATACAGCGTCATAATTGCTGTGCCGATTTAGCCTTCTTAATTGTGCCTGCAATGTGCATACGTGCTTGAAAATGAAATGGACTGAACCGTGAGTTTTCAAAAAGGCAAGAGACTTGAGAAGAGACTATATGGGTCTAGGTGCTTCCTATTGCAAAGATCTAACACTTGTTGTGAGAAACGACAGTGGGCTATAGCAAAGAGGATCTGGAATAGGGCCACAGGAGAAGTAAAGACCCTTCTCTCTGTGACTGGTATTCCAGAGCCAAGATTCTCTTGCTGAGTCTACACGTCTGAGTGGTTTAATCTGTGCCATGCCAGGAAAGATGAAATGGATCAAACTTGATCCCCTCAGAAACCCAATGAAGTAGGGCAGGGGTAATGGCTTAGCCAATTAATATGCTCACATGCAAACACAGAGATGTGTATTTAGAACCCCTGTTGGAGGAGGAAGCTTGTTGGTTCCCAGCCGCCTGGCTAGCTTAGACCTGAAATAATCACATAGAAACTGTATTATTTAAATCACTGCTTGGCCCATTAGGTCTAACTTCTTATTGGCTAACTCTTACATATTAATTTAACCCATGTCCATTAACCTGTATTGCTACATGACAGTAGCTTACCAGCAAAATTTTGGCACATCTGACTCTGGTGGCAGCTTCATTGCTTCCCTCCAACTCCATCGTTCTTTCTCCCAGCATACAGCCTAGCTTTCCCCATCTAGTTTTGTTCTTCCCTGCCATAGGCTCAAAACAGTTCTTTATTCATTAATGGTAATCATAGCACACAGAGGGAACTCCCACATCACCCAGGACCTTCACACCAATCCTGAGCAATTATGGCAGTGAGCATCTGTCATGGAGAGGCAGATATGCATGCACCAACACATATAAATGCAAAGAGAAGCCCGGCGGTGGTGGCGCACGCCTTTAATCCCAGCACTCGGGAGGCAAAGGCAGGCGGATCTCTGTGAGTTCGAGGCCAGCCTGGTCTACAAGAGCTAGTTCCAGGCCAGGCTCTAAAAAAGTTGCAGAGAAACCCTGTCTCGAAAAACCAAAAAAAATAAATAAATGCAAAGAGAAACACATATGAACACACTCATACACAGGCACACATGCATAGGCACACACACATTCACACACACGCAGAAGGAAGGCAATATGATATGGTAGCCTTTTGACAAAGGTTTAGAGCCACTGGACCTAGAGACCACTATCATCTTTCAGATGCTACCAGCACCATTGTTATGTGGCTAGGCTGTCGCCACGACAAATGAAATTAAATGTAAATGGGCTTTAGCTATCAGGGTGATATTTTTGTTGTAGAAATTAAAACATAATAAAAATTTAATGCAATTTGACCAGATAAAAACTAGGCACCAGGATCAGATGATGGCTATTGAGTCTCAGGGGAGGGCATGTCTATAGATCAG
Organism: Arvicola amphibius; assembly: GCF_903992535.2. NCBI lineage: Eukaryota > Metazoa > Chordata > Mammalia > Rodentia > Cricetidae > Arvicola > Arvicola amphibius. The sequence continues at coordinate 178,811,296 of NC_052049.1, forward strand.
AAGTGGACAGTGTCTGGAGGTCATGAGTCTCAGAAGGGGCATGTGTAATGAGCAGAAGTGTCCAATGGCTGGGAGTAGCATGAAGGCATGATTTTTCTTCCAACATAGAGCCCAGCAAAAGTGAAGTGAATGGCTAGGGCAGTAACTAGGTGTCTCTCGATCAACAGAAGGATGCAAGCCCTTGAATTGACATCATACATTAGGAAAAACAAATAATATAGATGTAACTAAAAATTCTCAAAGCAAAAACTACCAAAATTTACTTTAAGAATCAAAAACTACAGCTAGAAATGTATCAAGTCATTAAGTGATTTTATTAGTAATCTACAATTTTCCCTCAAAGATAAGACTGATTAAAAAAAAGTCCTTGATAAAGATAAAAGCTTCTTAAGATGCTGGCTCCATATTTTCCAGGCTTAGTAAGAGGATAAAAAATGGAACAGATAGCAAGTACATTTCCATTTGAGTTTTACCCATGACCTGGGATGAGATAGTGTTTCCTCAACAGCCACTTATTGAATGAGTGTTACATGGTAGAACTTTGAAACTGAGGCTGAATTATCCACACAACAATTATCAGTCCAAACATATCAAAGAAGCAACCAAGTATATATCCACAAATTAGTTTCAGAATCACTTAGCCATTTGCCTTTAAACTTTGCAAATCCAAAGTAAAATGCTTCTAAGATCTGAGTTTATTCTGAAAGCCAGCGAGTACCATTGGGATTATGATAGTTGATTGTTGAAAGGATCTGAGTATAAGTCTGGATCCACAACACAGGATGCTGTTAAGTAGGGCTCCCGGCTTGCATGAGGCAGTAAGGCCCTGGAACCAAGGATGGATACTCAGTCCAAAGACAGTACACCTCACTGTGCCAAAGCTTAACAAGATCATTTTGGGGGATTTGATGGTGATTATGGGAAGTACGGATAGAAAATGGGTTTTCCTTATACTCTGGCAAGCAATGGGAAATGTTGAACAGAACTCAGAGAATCAATTTTCTAAAACATGAGAATCTCAAGTTAAAGAAAAATTGAGAGCTGGCTAGCCATGAAGACAGAATCAAACCTAGTAGAAGAAAACCCAATAAACACAGAAAATATCATAGAATGTGGAAAACGTGTAGTGTCTTAAACCAGAGAACAAGAGGAAGTCAAAGTCATGACTGAGGCCTAACAAACTAGAACTAATGTCTTAGACCAGCTGTAAGGCCATCATAGTCAATATTATCACATGTAAATAACAAGTAAAAAGTATAACGCCATCACAGTTAATATTATCAATGTAAATAACATGTAAAAAATGTAGTGCCATCATAGTCAATATTACCAATGTAAATAACATGTAAAAAATGTAATTCTATTATAGCCAATATTATCACATGTAAATACCATGCAAAAAAAAAAACAGAAAAAGAGTAAGGAAGGGAAAGAAAGAAAAGAAGAAAGAAAGGAAAGAAAAGGGAAAACCAGAGAGATGAGTCAGCAAATAGGAGCACAAATTGCTCTTCTGGAGGACCCGAACTGGGTGCTCAGCACTTATCCTGAAGGCAACTAATTGCCTCCTGTAACTCTAGCACCAGCAGACAGAGAATCCAACACCTCTATCTCCAGCCTTACCTATATTCTCTCTCTCTCTCTCTCTCTCTCTCTCTCTCTCTCTCTCTCTCTCTCTCTCTCTCCCCCTCTCTCTCTCTCTCTTCCTCGCTCTCACACACAAACACATACTTAAAATAAAATATTTTTATGTAAAGCAAGGTCATATGGGCTATCTTTGGCTCCCTGTTGAAAGTTTGAAAGGAGCTAATTTGAAAGTGACACATATTCAATCACAAATGCATGCACTTAATTCTCCACCTGCCTTTGTTCAAGTCAGTGCAGGTGGTGGTTTGTATGATTTGTCCATATTTTCTCAGCAGGTCTTCTGTCTACACAGCTGATCCTCTGTCTACACAGCTGTCTGGAAGCAGGAAGAAGACACAACTCTTAGATGGATCAAACTAGACTAGAAGAGGAAACACTGTAAGTTCCCTGTCCCCTGCATAATTCCTCCAGTGGAAGCTGACACATTGGTGTAGGGGGTTCTTCTGTATTTATGTTGCTTTCATTGATTAAATAAAGAAACTGCCTTGGCCTTTTGATAGTGCAGAACTTAAATAGGCAGGGAGAACAGACTGAATTCTGGGAGGAAGAAGGCAGTGTGGCAGATGCTATCAAGCTCCTGCCTGAGACTGACGCTGGTTAGAATCTTTCCCGGTAAGCCACAACCTCATGGTAATACACAAATTACTAGAACTGGATTAAAGCAAGATGTGAGAGTTAGCCAATAAGAGGCTAGAGATAATGGGCCAGGCAGTAATTTGAATGAATACAGTTTCTGTGTGGTTATTTGGGGGGTTAAGCTAGCCAGGTGGCCGGGACGACAAAGGAGCCCCACTCCCTACTACAGAGTGGTACAAAACGTGGTAAACTGACTCCACAAAATACCTGAGAGGGCTTCAAAAGGAATTCTAGACACAAATATAGAGTTTAACACAGTTTTTTGCTGTTTGCTGATGGCGTGCTGCAGAGAGATTTTCCTGACTCAGCAGAAAAAAAGCCATGCTGTTGTAAAACAAGGCTTCCTGGGCCCTGTCGCCAGTGCAAACTCTGGCTATGGAGCATTTGTGGGCCCGGATGTTTTTTGTGCCCACTCGGGGTCAGGAACAAAGTACCTGAGACCATGCCTGTGGCTTGGCACTCCCTGCCTGGGCAGGCAGTGAAGTTAGATCTACCAGGCTTGGGCAGGCGGGAGAGCATGGTGGATTCCTGCTGCCATACACAGAGATGTTTCCAGGGTGGGCAGTGCTCTGCGTGGCAGATTTGGCTGTAACTCATATAATAAGAGTTTATGTGTTGGACACTCAGTCTCAGAGTTAAAGTGCTGAGTGTGGCTTCTACCTGGCGGCCCCAGCTAGCAGAAATGGTACGTCCACCATTTTGAAATTGGAGAGAGGTGGAGCCAACATCAAGAGCAGCTGCAACAAGCTGCTTAGCATTTCTAAAGCTCTTCAAGACAGTAGAGAATTAAAGACAATGTAATAGGACAGATTCAGACATAAAAGACCTCTAAATGGTCATAGTGTTAGATAAAGTCATAGGCTTGGGAGAGAGAAAAAAAAGGTATAGAAAGTCATAAAATAAAGTTAATACTTTAAAAAGGGGGCAAATTCTTTAAAGAGACAGAGTACAGATAGTCATAGATTAAAAAAAATAAAGAAAAATAAGCCATGTAAAAATGGAAAATTCACAAAGAGTCTAAATTGTGTGTATTATTGTGTTTTCTTTGAATTTTTTGACTGTGAAGGAGCTAAGTACAAAAAGACGTTTCATTGTGTGGGCTGCTAAGCCACACCAGCATGTATATTATAAAGGTATCTTGACTTCAGAAGTTGGGTCCAAGGATATTATGCTTTGGAAAAGAGGTTCTTCTTTTGTTTTCATAGAGGATAAGACCCTGTGGATTGCTTCTAGACCAATATGATAGACTGTAAACACCCTCAAAAAATGCTTTGCTCAACTGCCAACTGAGATGAACCTAGCATATAGGATACACCATGAAAGACCTGATTACCAGTGCCCCCATACAACCCAAAGCAGTTTGGAGAGAAAAACTGTGCCCATATTCCCAAATATTGTTTGTAAATGTTCTTTTAAATATAAAGGGGGATATGATATAGATATGAATAATTTGCATTGGTATGGATTTTGCTTTATTGATATAAATTTAAAGCCAATCTTGTTATATGTATATTCCTGCTCTTGATTAAGGTAGTGTGATTGTGTTGTTCATTTAAAAATGTAATGTATAATTAGGAAATATAGGTTGTTAATGGATAGCTAATAATAGTCAAGCTTGTAGTCATGTTAGTTAGATTTTCTATATATAGAGAGATGTATTTGTTAGATAGGCATTCTTCATATCTTTCAAAGACAACAGAATATGGCATTTAAGATGTTTTAATAATGTAGGGCTTTTCATGACAATAGACATGTCTGCTCCTGGCAGCACCAATCTACTTCAAGAGGAAGATGGGCATCAAAGAGGCTCCTTATGTAGTTGGTTAGCCATTTGGGCAAGAAACTGCTCTTGCCTAGATTGTTGCATAAACTGGACACAAAGAACCTGCAGAGAGAGGGCTGCTGAACTTGCCTAAAGGTGAGATGGTCTTTCGGGGGTCCTGTTTCATAAAAGAGTCTGTGAGACATTCTGCAGGACACAGGAAAACGTGACTAAACTGTCCTTAAAATTTCCTGCTTCATGGAAATGTCTGCAGGATACTATGGGCCTGTTGGCTGAAGATGGATGCCCCAATGGTACAGAAAAACTTTGGGTGACTATCCAGAAAGCAAGATGTCTCTGTCATTTCTAGAGTTTTAGAAGTTGCTTACTTCTTGTTTATTTACGTAATATTATATTCTTCTGGGTCTTTGATGGAGTTAAAGAATAGATAGTCATAGTTATAGTTTTCCTTTGTTATAATAAAAGATAAAATAGATATAAATATTGTAACTGCAATTCTTGCTTGATAACTTTTTATATGTAATTTTACTATGTTAAAGTTAAAGCCTTTCCTTCCTTTTAAACAGAAAAGGGGGAAATGGTGTAGGAGGTCCTTCTATATTTGCGTTGCTTTCATTGATTAAATAAAGAGACACTGCCTTGGCCTTTTGATAGGGCAGAACTTAGATAGGCAGGGAGAACAGAACTAAATTCTGGATGGAAGAAGGCAGTGTGGCAGATGCCATGAAGCTCCAGCCTGAGACTGACATTGGTTAGAATCTTTCCTGGTAAGCCATGACCTTGTGGTGATACACAGATTGGTAGAAATGGGTTAGATCAGGATGTGAGAGTTGGCCAAGAAGAGGCTAGATATAATGGGCCAGGCAGTAATTTAATTAATACAATTTCTGTGTGGTTATTTCGGGGGTTAAGCTAGCTGGGTGGTGGGATGCAACCCACTCCTCCCACATGTTACAACACATTCCATAAAACATCACTTCACTAATATCCCTGCATCTTGCCATCACTGGCAGAAACCTCATTATTACTAATAGCCATGAGCATTCCAGAGTACAGATCCTACAGATCCTGGGAAAGAGATAAAGGGCAATGCAAACAAAACCTATTATTTTTGTACAAGAGGGGGAATATTTTTTGTTTGAAACTATATGGGAACCTTACTATGAAATGTTTACAGCAGGCTTAGTGATAAATTCAGCCAACTTCATATTTCTTGTTTTTGCATTGTGTTTTATATACAGTTTATATATTTTATATAAACAAATTGCTGTTATCATAAGTATGGAAAGGCAGCATTATTTTGAGAAGTTCATACATGAGCATTGTATTTCTTTTGTACCTCTCATCTCCCCTCTACCTCCTCCTATATTCTTAAATTCATTACCTTTTCTTCTATAATTATCACACACATGCACACACACAGACTCCACTGAATCCACTTATTGCTGTTCATGTATACACATGTTTAGGGAAGATGGAGGAATAAGTAACAACATTAAGGATATTTGAAAAATCTATAAAGGCAACATAATAATTTTATAATCTTATTGAAAATACATGTGTATACACACATATAGATAGATGAATGGATAGATAGATAGATTTACACATCACACACACACACACACACACACACACAGCATGAAAGGTGATGATGCTTCTACAAGGACCATAAACTATCTAACTAAACTCCAGTGGCCAGCAAGGGAAACCTTCTCCCAGTAGTTGGTCAGGAGAACCCAGGAGTTCTGAACAATATAGGCTAATGCCATTGCCCTGGTCACTTCCAGTACTTGAAGGTAAAAATCCCTATTGCTGAAGGTATTATGTACTCTAGGCACAGGACTTGGGGGAATCCAGCTGGAACTGGTGTTTATGTCACATTATAAAGACAGATTATGATAGATATGACTTCCTAACTAAAAGGAGAGTGTGTTTACACACAGCAAATAGATTACCCATGTTCAATCATGTCTGGTGGTAACATCCCTGATTTGGGGAATTCCAAACACTTAATTCAACCCTTCTTGATTTTATGGGTTTTAGCCAGATCAATATGCTCTGTTATTTCTGCAAAGTGGCTCTATTCAGAAACTACTCCAAATTCATGCAACAGGGGTGTTGAGCTATGGGAGATGCCTGTTCACAGATTGCTCACCTTTAACTATAACAAAATAATGTGAGAATTTAATGAGATCCACGTAAGGCCAGACATGTGGTATGCTTAACATAGAACAGGGCCATCAGCAGCCCAAAGTAACTCACTACCATCTGCTTAAAGTTTCTGAAAAGTCGGGGGGGGGGGGGTGTGAAAAGGTTTATATATGTATTTGTTTGACACTAAAGAAACCCACTGTGGGGGTAGGCTGTCACAATCCCCATCAACCCAATTCCTTGAACATTACAATGTCCCTGTATACTGCTGCTATACCAGAAAGCAGTCTATAACAAGATGGTCACCTATACAAATCACCATTACATGAACCACAGCTACATGAATTTTCAAAACTGACGTTGCTTGGATGACACGATCCTGTCTCAAAAATATTATGACTCATTAGAGTCTCCATAAGAATTAGACTAGATACAGGCCCCAATAATTTTTTCTTCCTGAATTGTTAAACAATATCATATGATGTTTATGTGTACATGAGTGTACATGTATATATGTCCTCATAAATGTGCAATGTGTAGATGTCAGGTGTTGACACCAAGTGTGTTCCTTGATGCTCTTCTCAACCTAATTTTTGAGACAGGTCTCTCACTGAACCTCAACATTCAACAATTCAGTTATACTAATTAACTGGCCAGGGATCCTCCTCTTTCTCCCCACATCCCAAGCACTAGGATTCCAGATTTGTGCCTGGCTTCCTGGATTCCACTGTACCTGGCTTTTAGTATGGGATCTGAGGATCTGAACTCTGGAATTTACACCTGTGAAGCAAGCAATATTTTATCAACTGAGCCATCATTTATCTTCCCAGTCTCAATGCCATAAAACTTAGGAGCACATAAATCATGGGGCTGCTGGGTTTGGGGCAGCTCCCCAGCAAGTGTCCCTGCACCTGCTGAAGTTAATCAAGAACTGACAGGTCCTACTGTGTGATGACTTTAAGGGTCCCTGACCCTTGTTAAAGCAAAGATTAACAGCCTGCACACAGTTCTACCTGCATTCTCTCCAGGTGAGCCAATCATCATCAGTCAGGAAAAGGCAGAAAGGAATCCACATGTGGAAATGAAGTTGGTTTGGGGCTGGCATCTGGAATCTGCCCCATCACACACACTCCTGCCTTTGTGTCTTCCTCTGAGTAGCCGTCACCAAGGACCACCTGGTACTGAAATTCCATCCCTTATGACTATAAGTCAAATAAACATTCCTTTGTAAAGAATTGGTTTCAAGTATTCTATAATAGCAATAAAAACTGGGCTAATACAGTTATCAATATGTCACCTATCTTACTTTAAATATGTTCCCCACTTTTTGCTTTGATTGCCACTGTAAAGGAAATCCCATATATCGGGGCATTTCTTCACCATTTATACTCATTTGTATTATGAAGCTACCAGCAAAATTTGTAATGATTACTCAAGCTTATCCAATATTCAACCTATGCATAAACTTCAAATTAATCATTATTAATTAATTAAAGTCAAGTAGGTAAGAAGACCTCAATCTATACATAGCATGGCTGTAATTAGAGGATAAATTCTGAGACACATATATGTCAAGAGTGTGTCATAGAAAAGTAGAAAACTCTGAAAAAAATCATAAATGAACAAATTAGAGTTCTAGTCAAAAAGCTCCTAATGAAGAAAAGACTAGGACCAGATGTTTTATTGGTTCCTCCACCCAAAAAAAGGTTAAAGGAGAATTAGTGCCAATAATTCTCAAACCTGTTACCACTTGAAGAATTAAGAATCCTTTTAAATTCATTCCAAGGTCAAAATTATCTTCATACCAAAGTTGGCCAGACAAGGACAGGACAAGAAAAACTTACTAGCCAATATACTTGATGTAATTGCAGGCAAAATTTCTCAACAAAGTACCAACAAGCCAAAATCAAAAGTTTATTCAAAAGTATGGATCATTCACTATAACTGAGTGGAGTTTGTCTGTAGGATGGAAAATGGCCAGACACACACAGATCAATAGACATGATACTGAATATTAAAAGAATGATGGATGAAAAGCATATGGGATCATCTCAATAGATTCAAAGGGAACATTCAATGAGGCAGGTGCATCCTTGTGAGTTTGAGGACAGTTTGATATACAAAATAAGTTGCAGACCAGCCAGTTATGGCTATATATTGAGACGCTGTCTCAATCAGTCATCAATCAAGCAATCATACTAGAAATGGAGACAATGAATCTAACAATAAGAAAAATAATGCCTGACAAGTACATGGGCATCATCAAACTCAATGGTGAAAATGTAACAACTATTACTCTAAGATTAGAAACAAGGAAAAAAATGCCAATTTTCCCTTTTTATTTAACATAATCCTGGAAATCCCAGCCAAAACAAGTTGGCAAGAAAAAAAGACAAAAGTCATCCAAATTGGAATGAAATCTGCCTGCATATGATATTGTATGTACAAAAATCTAATTACCCCACCAAAATTGTTATCATTAATAAATTTAGTAAGGCTATACAACAGAAAATCAACAGACCAAACACAATTGTATTTTTCTACTCTATCAACACAGAGTCAAATTAAAAAAAATTCAATTTGTAATAGCATCAACAGCACTTAGAGCCAGGCATTGTGGTGTACACCTTTAATCTCAGCATTTAGAAGGTAGGAACAGGTGGATCTCTATGACTTTGACCCCAGCTGCTCTACACAGTGAGTTCCAAGCAAGCTAGGTCTATAAGATGAAACTTCATCTCAAAAAACAAACAGCAACCAAATTAAGAATACTTAGTAATAAGCTTAACTAAAGGGGAATTATAAATCATGAATAAGGAAGTGGAAATGGTACAAACTGATACTTTAAAAGACACCCTTCACAATAGTCATAAGTAACATAAAATATCTTGGAGTAATTCAAACCAAACAAGTAGACGATCTGTATGACAAGAACTTTAAATCTTTAAAGAAAGAAATTGAAGAAGACACAAGAAAATGGAAAGATCTTCCATGCTCTTGGGTAGGTAGAATTAACATAGTAAAAATGGCAATCTTACCAAAAGCAATCTACAGATTCAATACAATTCCCATCAAAATCCCAGAAAAATTCTTTGCAGAATTTGGCACCCACATGGCTAACTAAATCCACAGAAAATCTGAGAGGGCTTGAAAAGGAATTCTAGACAAAAAATTTACAGAGTTTAACACAGCTCCTTGCTGTTTGCTGGTGGCTTGCCACAGCTCCTTTAAAAGAGATTTTCCTGATTCAGCCATAGTAGGAAAAAAAGCCATGGCCATTTTAAAATGTTGGCATTCTGGGCTATGCTGCCAGTGCAACCTCTGGCTCTTTTGGGAGGTGAAGCATTTTTACAGAGCTTAACACAGCTTCTTGCTGTTTGCTGGTGGCTTGCCACAGCTCCTTCAAAAGAGATTTTCCTGATTCAGCCATAGTAGGAAAAAAAGCCATGGCCATTTTAAAATGTTGGAATTCTGGGCTATGATGCCAGTGCAACCTCTGGCTCTTTTGGGAGGTGAAGCATTTTAACAGAGTTTAACATAGCTTCTTGCTGTTTGCTGGTGGCTTGCCACAGCTCCTTTAAAAGAGATTTTCCTGATTCAGCCATAGTAGGAAAAAAGCCATGGCCATTTTAGATTGTCAACATTCTGGGCTATGCTGCCAGTGCAACCTCTGGCTCTTTTGGGAGGTGAAGCATTTGAATGGTGTTTGTAAGCAGTAAGTAAGCTGAAGCTTGCTTAATGGCAGAATGGACCAGCTGTGAGCCTGGAAGTGGGGCAGTGTGCACAGTTCAGAGACACAAACCATGCTGGACTGTGCAGAGCAAGCAGGCAGTACCATATATACCATAGTAATAGCTCAGCTTCAGTTTTAGACGGTGTGGGGCATACAGGTAGTACCATATTTGACATAGTAATGTCACAGCTTAAGTTTTAAGAAGGGCTTAGCATTTTAAGAATCACTTCTGGTCAGAAAACAATTATAGATACGCAATAAAGATAAATTCAGATTAGTCATAGTGTTGGATAAATGTACATAGGCTTGGAAGATAGACAAAAAGAGTATAGAGATTCATAAAATAAAGTTAATGCTTTAAAAATGATGGGTAAAGTCTTTAAAGAGACAGAGTACAAACAGTCATAGATTAAAAGTAGTAAAAAAATGCCACATAAAGATAGGCTATATGCAGAGAGTCTGGATTATGTATATTATTGTGTTTTCTCTGAATTTTTTGACTATGAAGGAGCCAAGTACAGAGAGACATTTCATTGTAAGGGCTGCTAAGCTAAATCAGCAAGTATATTATAAAGGCATCTTGACTTCAGAATTTGGGTCTAAGGATATGTTGCTTTGGAGAAGAGGTTTCTCTTTTGTTTCCACAGAGGATGAAAACCTGTTGAATCCTTCCAGACCAGTGTGGTTTGATAGACCAACACCTCCTAAAAGGTTGCTGAGAACATCCCAAAAATTACTTTGCCCAACTGCTGACTGAGATGAACCTAGCACACAGGACACACCATGAAAGACCTGATTAATAGTGACCCCCAAACAGCAAGAAGCAGTTTGGATAAAACTACACCCATATTCCCAAATATTGTTTGCAATGCTTCTTTACATTTAAAGGAGAATATTATATAGATAGGAATAATTTGTATTGGTATGAATCTTGATTTATTGATATACAAATTTAAAGTCAATTTTATTATATGTGTATTTCTACTCTTGATTAAGGTATTGTGTTTGTGTAGCTCATTTAAAAATGTAATATATAATTAAGAAATATTTTAATAGATAATCATCTATAATAGTCAAGATTATAGTCATGTTAGATTTTCTAGATATATAGAGATATATTTCAGTTAGATGGGTTATTCTTCAAATCTTTTAGAGACCTTCAGAATATTCCATTTAAAATGTTTTAAGAACTTAGGTCTTTTCATGACAGAGACACATCTGCTCCTGGCAACACCAGTTACTTCAAGAGGAAGATGGGCCTTATGGAGTTTGCTAGCCATTTGGGCAAGAAACTGCTCTTGCCTGAACTGCTTAGCTGGACATGCAGGATCCACAGAGAAATGACTGCTGAACTTACCTAAAGGTAAATGATCCTTCGGGGGTTCCTAATTCATGAAAGTCTGTGAGACATTCTGCAGGATACAGAAGAAAGTGACTGGCAAACTGCCAATATAGGCAGAACTGTCTTTGAAATTTCCTGATTCATGGAAAAGTCTTCTGGATACTATGGGCCCATAGGCAGAAGATGGATGCCCCAATGACACAGAAAACCTTTGGGTAACTGTCCAGGCAGTGAGATGTCTCTGTCAAATCTAGAATTTTGGAAGTTGCCTACAGTGCATTTCCTATTTACTTAGGTAATATTATATCCTTCTGGAGTCTTTGATGGAGTTGAAAAAGTTATAGTTTTCCTTAGTTATGATAAAAGATAAAGTAGATATAAATATTGTAACTGTAGTTCTTGCTTGATACCTGTTTTATTATATGAAGTTTTCCTATGTTAAAGTTAAAATATTCCTTTTTGTTTAAACAGAAAAGGGAAAATGGTGTAGGATGTGTTCTGTCTATGTGTTACTTTCATTGGTTAATATAGGAACTACTTTGGGCCTATAGAAAAGCTGTAGGAGAACAGAGCTAGGTAGAGAAAATTAAATGGAATGCTGGAAGAAGGAAGGCAGAGAGAGAGAGAGATGCTATGGAGCTGCTGCAGACAGACACTGGGAATTTTAGCAAGTAAGCCTCATAGCAATATACAGATTACTAGAAATAAGTTAAACTAAGATATATACGTTAGCCAATAAGAAGATAGAGCTAATAGGCCAAGCAGTGATTTAATTAATACAGTTCTGTGTGGTTATTTCAGGGAAAAGCTAGATGGGCTACCAGGAAGAACGGTCCCTCCTGCAACATCGAAAGAACAATACTCAACTTCATGTGAAAAAGTAAAAAAAAAAAATTAAAAAAAAAACCAGGATAGCCAAAATAATCCTGTACAATAAAGGAACTTCTGGAGGCAACATAATCCCTGACTTCAAACTCTACTACAGACCTCCAGTACTGAAAACAACCGGTATTGGCATAAAAACAGAGAAGAGGGCCAATGAAACCAAATTTAAGATCCAGATAACAACCCAAACACCTACAAACACCTGATTTTTGACAAATAAATCAAAAAATATAAAATGGAAAAATAAAGCATATTCAACAAATGGTGTTGGCATAACTGGATATCAACATGTAGAAGAATGAAAATAGATTTACATCTATCAACATGCACAAAACTCAAGTCCAAATAGATCAAAGACCTCAACACAAAACCAACCACACTGAACCTCATAGAAGAGAAAGTGGGAAGTACACTTGAATGCACCAGCACAGGAGACTACTTTATAAATATAACCCCAGTAACATAGACACTGAGAAAAACAATTAATAAATGAGAGAGACCTCCTGAAACTGAGAAGCTTCTATAAAGCAAAGGACATAGTAAACCAGACAAAACAGCAGCCTACAGAATGGGAAAAGATCTTCACCAGCCCCACATTGGACAGGTGGTTAATCTCCAAAGTATACAAAGAACTCAAGAAATTGGTCATCCAAAGAACAAATAAATCCAATTAAAAATGGGGTACAGAAATAAACAGAGAACTCTCAACAGAGGAATCTAAAATGGCTGAAAGACACTTGAGGAAATGTTCAACATCCTTAGTTATCAGAGAAATTAAAATGAAAACAAATCCGAGATTCCATCTTAGGCCTGTAAGAATGGCCAAGGTCAAAAACACTGATGACAACTTATGCTGGAGAAGATGTGCAGTAAAGGGAACGATTCTGCATTGGTGGCTGGAGTACACACTGAATCAGCCCCTTTGGAAATCAGTGTGGTGATTTTTCAGAAAATTAGGAAACAACCTACCTCAAGACCCAGCAATATCACTTTTGAGTAAATACCCAAAGGATGCTCAATCATACCACAAAAACATATGCTCAACTATGTTCATATCATAACAGCATCGTTTGTCATAGCCAGAACCTGGAAACAACCTAAATGCCCCTCGACCAAAGAATGGATAAGGAAAATGTGAGACATTTACACAATGGAGTATTACACAGCAGAAAAAAATAATGACATCTTGAAATATCTGGGCAAATGGATGGATCTAGAAAACACCATATTGAGTGAGGCAACTCAGATCCATAAGAACAAATATCATCTGTACTCACTCATAAGTGGCTTTTAGACATAAAGCAAATAAAAAACAGCCTACAATTCACAATCCCAGAGAACCTAGATAACAATGAGGACTCTAAGAGAAACATACATGGATCTAATCTACATGAAAAATAGAAAAATACAAGATCTCCTGAGTAAATTCTGAGCATAGGGACCATGGGAGGGAGTAGAAGTGGGGGGGGGGGAAGAGGAAGAGAGGGGAGCAGAGAAAACTATATTACTCAATAAAAAATCTTAAAAAGACAAATCAATTAAAATGGTTAAAATACCTACAGTGCCAAAATAAGTCTACAGATTCATAGCAATCCCTCTCAAAATTTTCATAGCATTTTTCACATTAAAGGAGACAAACATGCTTACATTTGTACTGAGCCACAAATTTAATCTTGAACAAGAACAAGCTTAAAGATGTTACATTTCCTAGTTTAAAATTATTTTACAAACTACTTAATCAAAGCAGTACCATGTTGACATTGAAAACAGATAAAATGGTGAAAGGAATGGAATGAATAAATCAGAAATAAATCCACATAAATATGATCAACTAATTTTTGACAAAGACAGTAAGAACATACCTTGGGGCATGGACTGGTATTGTCAATAAATGGAAATGCAAAACAAGAAAGTATATGCAAAGAATGAAATCATATTCTCACCTATAACATGCAAAAAATCAACAAAAAAAAACTGCAAGATGAGAAAAACTCCTTACCATCAGTCTTGGCCATTATGGGGAAGAGGAGAGACAGAGCATCAAAATCAAACACAACAATATAAAGCTATAAATAAACTCATTATTTGCAAGGGAAATAACAAAATGAAAAAACAATCCCTACAGAGTAGAAGAAAAGATTTGTAAGTCATATTTTTGATAAGGTGTTATGATCCAAACATGTAACAAACTCAATCAATTCAATAGTTACCAAAAAAGAAAAAGAGAAAAAAATACCTGATTAACTATTGAGCAAAAGACCAGAATAGACATATATTTTCCCACAAGAGTCATGACAAAAGCTAACAGGTGTGTGAATAGGTAGATAGACTCACAAATCATCAGATAAATACAAATAAAAACGATAAAAGGTTATCATTGAATGGAGAAGAGATGTCAAATGTTGGCAGGAAACAGAGAAAATGGAAGCTTTTGCAGTTTCATTAGTATGAATGAAAAGTAGCACAATCATGTGGGAAACATATGGAGGTACCTAAATAATTAAAGTAGTGCATATATTATATACTATATATACATATGCACCATGAATGTAAAATGTCCTTGAAAGCTCAGGTATTTAAAAATGTGATCCTCAGCTGATAGTGCTGTTTTGACAAGCCATGGAATTTTTAGGATGTGAGTCCTAGCCAGAGGAAGTGGGCCACTGTGGGTCAGATCTTAAGGATTATATCTTGACTCAGCTTTTGAGACGATTTCAATCTATTTCCTGGGCAACTTGAGATGTGGACAAGAAGCCCCTGACACCACAGCTATGAGCCCCACCCACCATCATGCCTTCCCATCATGATAGACTAATACCCTGGAACCATGAGCCCAAATAAATTCTTTTTGCATTGACAGGAAGTTGCTTCCTAATGTTGCTTCAGATGTTTGGTTACAGAAATGTAAAGAATACTTCATACTGCATCCAAAGGGATGAAACTGCTACCTTGAGTTGTTTCTCTGTATCTTCACCATCATGGTGCTGTAGGAATTCCTACACAATCAGCAGCCTTTAAGTTACATGCCCACTTGGGCATGGCCGCTTATACTACAAATGCCAATGAAAAGTGAGTGTTCATTCTCTTTTCTGGCTGCAGGATTCAGTTGCTGTTCCCCATTCAAGCAGAGGATTGTGATCTGTGAATCTACCCCTAAATAAACAGCCTTTTATTATACTCAGTTCTGACCATGTATGGGATTTCGTTTTAGTGTCCTTCTTCATCACAGAAACCCTACTCATGGCCAAGACATGAGATCAGACTGAGTTAATCA
Source organism: Arvicola amphibius (assembly GCF_903992535.2). Classification (NCBI taxonomy): domain Eukaryota; kingdom Metazoa; phylum Chordata; class Mammalia; order Rodentia; family Cricetidae; genus Arvicola; species Arvicola amphibius. The sequence continues at coordinate 178,826,747 of NC_052049.1, forward strand.
GTAAAATAGATAAGGCAAATCTGATATGCAAATAATTGTGAACATCAATTACCACAAAAAAAGAGGAAATTGAAATTTTATCTGCTATGGTGTGGAGGGTCCCCCAAAGTTACACATAAAGAATCTAACTCTCAACTTAACAATATTATGAGGAGGTATCTTTAAAAGATAATTAGGTCAGGGTTCCAGCCTTCTCAAACAAATTGACCATTTAGTTGTTACTCTGGAATAATCCTTTTGTATACAATGAAAATTTGTCACTCGAATTGGTTTAATAAAAAGTCAATAGATTAGTAGCCAAGCAGGAAGTATAGGTGGGACAATCAAACTAAGGACACAAGGAAGAAGGAGGGCAGAGTTAATGGTGTCACCAGACAGACAGAGAATAAGTAAGACATGCCAGAGAGGTAAATGCCAAGAGCCTTGGAGCAGCACATACACTAATAGAAATAAATTAATTTAAGTTGTAAGAGCTAGTTAATAATAAGCCTGAGCTATCAATCAAACAATTATGATTAATATTAAGATTCTGACTGGTTATTTGGGACTGGGCCATTGGGACAGGAAAACTAAGTCTAAAATTATGGGGATAAATTTCCTACCACAAGAATACATTTATTGCAAACGTTAACTTTTGCCTCTCACTCTTGGCACTCTTGTGATGTTCTGCTAGAAGCTTTCTCTAGAAGCTTAATCTTGGACTTCTCAGCCTCCAGAAATGTAAGAAACACACTCTTTTCACCATCTTCCTTATACACAATCCAGTCTCTAGTGTGCTGTTGTAGCATGAACATGGACAACACACAGAGAAGAACATGACATGGAAGGGTAACGTGCACAGACAAAAGCTGTAAGATATTACTCATACATGAACTCTCAGTGTCAGTTCCATATAGGAACTGAAGAGACAGCTCAGCATGAGGACCTGAATTCAGATTCCAGCATCCTGATAAGTGGACATGGTGGTCTGCCTGCAATTCCAGCTCTTGAATGGTAGGAACAGGAAATGCTTGGAGCAGGCTGGCTAGCTAAACTAACCATGTAGTGAGTTCTGGATTCAACCGAGGGACTTTGCCTCAGTGAAAAGGATGGAAAGTGATTAAAGACCACCAACGTTATCCTTGGCCCCCTACATACATACACACCTGTACACATATGTGCATGTCCTCACATGCAGACACGAACACACATAAACATACATTCTATACACACATAGATATGCCCAAACAGAAAAAGAATGTAGAAAGTGAGAGAAAAAAATGGTGTTTGTTAGGGCAAATGTTGGTAGAAATAAAAATTTTCATTTTTAAAATAAGTGGGTGTGAGAGATTAAATGTCAGGTGACTAAAGTGAGCAAGATTGTATACTTTAATTGTCTAAGAACATATATTAAGCATTCTGGCCACAAAAGAGGATAATTATGCCAGAGTATAAATGCATTAAGTGATTGTTGGCACGTATTGTACTAAATTTATAGATACCAAATGAAATATCTTACTTGGTTTACTATTACCACAATAAGAAGGGAACTTATAGAAGAGAGCCTATGATTTCAAAAGATGGGTCTATGACCACATCATGGTGGAGAGCACAGCAGCAGCCCAGCAGGCATGGCGCCGGAACAGTAATTGAGGGCTTCTATTTTGATCCACAAGTATGAAGCAATGAGAGGCACATTAGGAATGGCATGAGTCTATTGAAACTTCAAAGCCTGCCCCTGGTAACACACCTTCTCCAACAAGGTCATACCTCCTAATACTTTTCAAACTGAGAAACAAGTATGCAAATAGATGCGTCTGTGGGGGCCATTTTCATTTAAGTCACCACATCAAGATACTGCATAACTTAAGTATACACAATTTCCAGGGAAGACAATAACACACAATTTCTCCAAAAGCTAAAAGCGGAATGAAAGAAAGGGTGATGTATCTGATTCCACCATTCCTCCTGCCAGTATTAAGACCCCTTCTTTGAAGACATCACCTTAAAAACTGCCATTCATTTGTAGTTGAGATTATATGGGGAAACCTGAATAAATGCTCATTTCCCAAATGTGAAAAATCCAAAAATAAATTGGTACTGATTTATTTTAAATGGTCTCTTTTTATAATAAATTTGTTTATTTATTTTACATCCCAGGCATAGTTTCCCCTCTCCCCCATTCCCCTCTGCACTCCTGCTCCCATCCACTCCTTCTCCATTTCTATTCAGAAAGGGCCAGCCTCCCATATATATCAACAAAGCACGGCATATAAAGTTACAGTAAAACTAAGAGCCTCCCCTGGATTAAGGCCAGGCAAGGTGATCTGTTTTGAGAAATAGGATACCAAAAGCCAGTAAAAGAGTCAGAGACAGCCCCTGTTCCCACGGTTAGGATTCCCTAAAAGAAGACCAAGATACACAACTGTCACATATATGTACAGTACCTAGATCAGTCCCATGCAGGCTCCCTAGTTGTTGTTCAATCTCTGTGAGACCCTCTGAGCCTAGCTTAGCTGATTCTGTGGTTTTTCTTGTGTCCTTGACCCCTTCGGCTCCTACAATCCTTTCTTCCTCTTTTCTGCAGGAATCCTCAAACTCTGCCTAATGCTTGGTTGTGGGATTCCCTGCTGTATGCTGTGAGTATCATTGGTTAATAAAGGAACTATAGCAGAGTTATAGGGGAACAGAGCTAGGCAAGGAAAACCAAACTGAATGCTGAGAAGAAGAAGGGCAAAGTCAGGGAGAAGCCATGGAACCCTGCCAGATGCCGGAACTTTTCTCAGAACTTTACCCAGTAAGCCAATATGTAAGAGTTAGCCAATAAGAAGCCCTGTCAGCCCGGTATGCCCAGTAAGCCAATATGTAAGAGTTAGCTAACAAGAAGCTAGAGCTAATGGAACAAGCAGTGATTTAACTAATATAGTTTCTGTGTGATTATTTTGGGGCTAAGTGGCTGGGAACTAACTAGCAGCCCTATTACAACACTTGACTGTGGGCCTGTATCTGTTTCCATCAGTTGGTAGATACAGCCTCTCTGATGGCAACTGGACTAGGTACCAATATGGTCACAGGAGATGACCAGTTCTATGTTAACATAAAACATTCCATTTTGGTATAACACTAAGACTTACCAAGCATGTTTACTTTCCTCAACCTGGAATCAGTCATGTAGAGTGTGTGTTCCATTTAGCAAAGAACAGTGTTTAGCCTTTTCAATCTGCCCCTGGGGTGCTCAATTCTCCGTGACTATTGATTGTAGGCCTCTGTAGGTACTTAGAGGAGTGGACAGATGAAGCAATTTATAAGTCAAAACAATCAGTATATCCTAGGTAGTTGATTCAAATTTTAGGGCACAAAGTTCTCGTTTTACGTCTAACTACATATGTCTTTTATTTGCATGACAAAAGTATCTCAGTTCTTTGTGATATCAGCATAAGTGTTTATTACTATGACATCAGAAGCACTCTCAGCTTTGACCCTTTACCAAAACATTCAGAAGCTTGTTCTGATCTAAATGTCATGGGACAGTGTTATGTGATCATATTAAATAAATTATGTGAGCCCCAGAAAGGCAAATATCACATTTTTCTCTCACTCATGGATACTAAACTTTAAAAATGCATAAAATTATGTATGAACAGGTGACAGGAAAGTAAAAGTCAGCATATCTAGAGGAACAAAGTGGACTCATGGGAGAGGAAGGGCAAGAAAGTGGAAGGCAGCAGGGAACGAAAGATCTGTGCCCAAACTACATTCCCTACTTACCTGAAAATGGCTCTAGGTACCCAGCATAGAATCTGTTAAACCATATACATACATATATGTATGTATGAAACCTTCTATCAAATAAATACCACTGTACGCAAGTGAGACTCTATACTAGGATCTGGAATCTGGTGACTATGCTTCAAGATGGGTTCTTCCAATCAGTACGTGTCCCTGAAACTCAACAAGATAAGACTCTTCATCCAAATGGAGCAGTGCTTTGAACCTGAGCCTTTTGTCTACAACACAGGGATCAGATGTTCAATTTGTACACATAGGTGTCAGAGTGGCAGACCAAGCCAGCACTGCACGAGACCATCCTTGTGAAGGATGGAGGATAGGAAGATCCTTTAGCACTTGAGTATCTGAGGCAGAATGTGGAGACTTCTAGGGAGGGAGGTCCTCATACCCCAAATTCTAACCTTAATTAAAAACAGTGAATTTCTAAACTTCTTGTTTTAATGTGTACAAACTAATGGCTTTTTTCTAGTGTAGGTTCGTCTTGCCCTTCAAACAATGAATTAACCATGATCTATACAGTAACTATGAAATAAAAGGGATCGAACTTAAGAGGCTTTGATCATACTGGCCCATCAAATTGTCATAGGACTGCATTTAAGATGGCATTTCCAGGGTTGGAGAGAGGACTCAGTAGTTAAGAGTGTGGATTGCTCTTGCAGAGGACCTATGTTTTGTACCCAGTACCCAGGTTGGACTGCTGACAACAGACAGGGAAATTCAGCCCCTGGCATTTTGGGCATTTTCACTCACACACATACACTTTATAACACACACACACACACACACACACACACACACACACAAGATCCAAAAGTTTAAAATAAATCTTTAAAAAGAAAAAGACATCATGTTGCCTCAACTCCCATGTAGACTATCACTTAAGTGATTACCTTAAAGGACAATGAAGTAATTAATTACAGACTAGATAGACAGTAACATTTTAAGAATTTATCATGTTTCCTCTCTATTGACATCAATTTTTATTTTCATCAACTTAAGAAATGGTTTGCTTATCAACTTCTGAGGTCTGTATCTAGGACAGACTATTCTGTGAGGGTAGGACAAACGTGATATTCTTCCTTATTCCTTTTCCATGAAGGGAGGATCTGTAATTTTTGGCATGACTAGATTGGTCAGTCATGTGACACCAGATTTTCCTCATCTCGCTGACATACATCCTTGAACTATATATGCTGTGCAGACCGCCAAGAGTCAAGCAGTTCGGGTGCCATCACTGACTCGTGAAGTACTCTCATATTCCCCAGGACAGCTGAGTACCAGGTCTGCCTTTACTGCTCAAAGCCAAAGACCCAATCAGCGACTCTCAGATGGCCCCTAGGTGTAGCAGAAACGTGTCTAGAGAATGCTATGTTTGTACATACTTGTGTAAAACTCCTGCACCCTGCCATTTATTCTGATGGTTGCTCCAAGGAAATGGCCAGCCTAATCCTCCTGGCAGTTTCATGTGAATACATTGAACAGATCCATTAAGCCTCAATAATAATCCAATTAATTGTTGAAAAACAAGAGCCTGGCTCTTTCGTGTGGTTTTTCTCACAGAAAGAGCAGGTGCCTGTTTATCTCACGGTGCACTGACCGAGTAAGATATTGATATTCTCCATGAGTGAGCGCTTTAAAATGGATTTGCTATCGACTGGCCCATTTGCTATTGTTAGAAACCCTGTTCTCTGCTGAGAGGCCTGTGACTTTTTTCACCCCCATTAGCCTTGTGAATAAGTCCTCCTCTAACCAAAGAAATAAAATCAGGTTTACATGAACATATTACATACGTATTTTCCTTAAAAGTACACTATCAATTTCCCCCCAAACATTTTTTTATGTCTTGACTAGATTCCGATTTTTTGAGGGTGTGTGTGAGCTATTTAAATTCCTTTCATTTCATAATAAAGTTGAATTTAACTTTAAAAATGATGGGGAAAGTACATGTTTGTGTGCAAGTGCGTACACATGTGAAGGGGGCATGTGCACAGCACATGCACACCAGAGGCTAATCTCAGACTCTACCTGCCTTGCTTTTTGAGCCAGGGCCTCATGTATGTACATGTAACACACACATACACACACACACACACACACACACACACACACACATATACATGTATATGTATATATGTATATGGGGGGTACACTTGTGGGAGTTATGTGCACATACACACCAAAGAACAACCTCAGACATTACCCACCTTGCTTTTTGAGACAGGGTCTCTCATTGTCTGTAGCTTGTCTTATTTAGATATGGCTGTCTAGTCAGGGAGCCCCAGGGATCTGCCTGTCTCTGCTTCCCCAGCATTGCGCTTACAGGTTCATGCTACCATACCCAGATTTTTAATGTGGATTCTGGGTATGCAACTCTGGTCCTCATGTTTGCACAGCAAACATTTTACTGCCCTCTCTTCCCTATTTCTTCCACAGATTGTTAAGATTCAGCTGGGAGGTATCAGGTAGTGTGGAATAGGGTGGAGCTACAAGGAGATCTGATTCTGACATGTGTCATGAAGCAGAACTGTTTTTTTCTGAACTCAGTTTGCTCACCTCAAAATGGGAGTGGCCTTGGTTTCTGCCTCAATGATACATGATCTGGTGCATTAAAACCCCCCAATAGCTGAGCTGTATAGATGTGGCTACTTCCCTGCCTTGGCTCTTATAGACACTATATAAAATTGCGTAAATGATCTATGTATTTAAAAAAATTTTAAAAAATTGGATATTAGTAATTTTATATGACCAACCTATTTGTTTCATGCCTACCAAAATTAGGATAATATTTTGATGGGGGGGGTGGTTGCATTTTCTTTCTTTTATACACCATGAGAATTCAGTACAGGGGACATGGTATAGTATGAGGGAGAGGGCCACGTCCCACTGCCCAGCTAGTTTAACCCCTGAAATAACCACACAGAAATTGTATTAAGTAAATTACTGCCTGGCCCATTAGCTCTAGACTCTTATTGGCTAACTCTCACATCTTGATTAACCCATTTCTGTTAAATCTGTATCACCACGTGACTGTGGCTTACCAACAAGATTCTAACCTACGTCCATCTCAGGCCGGAGATTCATGGCGTCTGACTAACTCTGCTCTTCTTCCCAGCATTCTGTTCTGTATACTCTGCCTATCTAAGTTCTGCCCTATCAAAATGCCAAGGCAGTTTCTTTATTTAACCAATGAAAGCAATACAAAAACAGAAGAACCTCCTACACCAACAAGGTCAACAAATGACTCTGACATGTAAATTATGGGATGCAAATAAAGTAAAATACGCATGCTGTTCAAAATGGATCCTATGCAACAGAATCCAAATCACTCAACAGACATCAACTTATCACAGACTTGTCTTTTGGGGGGGACAGCCTTATTACTAGGGAGAAAGACCACAGTTGTGTATGGGGTTGTCATATGACTTATGATGATGAAATTGCATTGTACCTACTACTAGCTGAGAAGAGATGAAAGATTCCTAAGGGGAAAGGATCTTTGTCTTGTCCCTAGAGATGCTTACTACTCGTGGATATTCCTGAGCTGGGACTCTAAGCTTCCTCAGGTCACACAGTGTGTAGTAGAGAATAGAAATGCCATTGACATGGTATAAAGATATATTCCCTTCATGACTGTCCCTACTACTCTAGTAAAGAGAGAGTCCTATCCCCCTCCCCCCAAAAATCCTCAATTTGAAATATCCCAAATAGCTTCCTATTTGTGAACACCTAAAGCCAGTCAGTGGTTCTGTCTTGGAAGGGTCCCGAGGGCATGGCTGGACAGTGAGAGCCTGCCCCTGGCTCAGATCTCTTCCCCTGTCATGGGCTCCTCTGACACCATGATGGACTAACAGCTCCTGAAAAGAGAAGCCAAGATACTACTTCCCTCTGTTACATTATTTGTGTCAGGGAAAAAATGGTTAATACAGAACCTGAATATCAACTAGAGGCATAAACCTAACTCAGCTCCAGCAAAGACAAAGACAAACTGAAGAAATGGACTTTGATCCCCCATCTTTATTTCACAGGCAGACCACAGCCCTGAGCTATGGCAAGTACCTCACTTACTGTTCATCTTCAGTGTAAATCAGTGGTATCTCCACTCTGTCAGCTTGTGGTGAGAATTAAAAAAGAGATACCCGAGTGTGTGGGGAATACACATCAGTGTGTGAGCCGTCGCTCAATGCCAAGGAGAACCAGGCACCATGCTGCAGAAACAGGACAAATGAAAGACCAGAGGTTCAGTAATCCTCAGGGGTCCCTGGACCCCAGGATTTTCTCTGCCATAACCACCTATCCCTACCATCAAGTATGAATCAATCACAGACCCAAAGATCTGGTGTTTGGTGTAAGCAAAGAGTCATGGGAAAAGGCTGAGGAATCATTCATTCTGAAGGTTTGGCAGGTTCTTCTCACTACAAGCCCAGAGAGTATCCAAGTGCCTGTGGTCCACCCAGAATGCAAATGTCCTCGTGCTACACATCACACCCAGGTCTCGATGAATTCTTTTACCTGGAAGTCCATCTGTGAGCCACATTCTTGAGAGATGACATCTGATTTATGACTTTTTTCACAATGATTCTATTGGATACTTTCATATGTTGAAGAGGATCAGAAGTTTTGAGAGGTCTTAGAGTTTTTAACTTCAAGTTCCTTCTGGTAACAAGCAATGTATGGGAATATGCCTCTGAAGCTGTCTCTTTGCTACCAGGGCAGACAGAAATAATTAATCACAGGTAGCTACTGCTGCTGCTGCTGCTGGTGTGTGTGTGTGTATGTATGTGTCTACATGTATATGTGTGTCTGTGGAGGACAGGAGTTGATGCTGGGTGTATTTCTTAACTGCTATCCACCTTATATATTTTTTGTTTCATTTTGTTTTGAGCCAGGGTCTCTCAATGAACTTGGAGATCAAGATTTAGCTAGACTGACTGGCCAGCAAACATCAGAGATCTCCCAAGATGGGATTCCAGGTACACACAGTCACAGCCAGATGTTTACATGAGTCCTAGGGATTTGAACTCAGATACTTGTGCTTTGTGAAAGTACTTTACTGACTGAATGGTTCCAAGCCCCAGGTTGCTTTTGAGAACAGGGCTGTTACTTGCTACATGGCCTCAGCAACTAGACACATACTTAAATGTAATCCCCCTGTAGAGGAAATGAATAAACCATTAGTACTTATATCCCTAAGACACATACAGCTCTGAAATAGCAACAATGGATCAAAAAAATGAATCAGGCTCAGTATGCATTGATAGTCTGACAGCTAGACAGGATCACCTACTGACAAACTGCCTTCCCCAAAACTACTGCAGAACTGAGGACTTCCCAGGATGAAAGAGTGTATCTGTCTCAGACAGTCATGCTTTGCTTGTATTAGGTGATTTCTCATTGCTGTAACCAAAAGACCTGGGGGTTATTTGGGCTCACAAGTCAAGGACACAGTCCACCATACCAGGGAAAGCATGGATGCAGCCGGTCACACTACATCCACAGTCAGGATGCAGATAGATGAGTCCTGGTACCCAACCGACTTTAATCCTTTTCCTTTTTACTAAGTCCAGTACCTCAGCCAATGGGATGTTACTACCCATGTTTAGACTGTGTCTTCTCTCTTCAGTTATGGAAAAAAACCTCACAGATACAAGCAGAGGTGTGTCTCCTAGGTGATCCTAAGTTTTATCAAGTGGAGACTAAACACCAACCATCACACTGCTTTAATAGAGTTACCAAACCCTCATGGACTTAAGACAATACAGAGTCACTATCTCCCCAGCTGAAATCCCATTGTCAGCCAGGCTGTACTGCTGAAAGTTCTGGAGAGAGCTCTTCCCCACCCTTTACAGCTTCACACAATCACAGGCTTCATGGCTTATGTCTCTTTACATCCTCAAAGGCAGCAATGTGGGGTTGACTCCTTGAGTCCTAAATATTTGTTCTATATTCTCTACACTGTCTTTCACTTTTAAGAGCCCAACCATCACCTAAGACTCAGTAAGAATTTAGGACAGGCTCTTCGTCTTTCATTCCCCACTTGATTGTCATCCAGAGTTCCTCTCCTTACAATATAGACTAACTTACTCACATGCTGTGGGGACGAGGACCTGGACATTTTCTGGGACCCATTATTGTGCAGATACACATCTCTTTTGAATCTATATGTAATGGTCAACGTTATATTAGCTGGAGAAAAACCACATCTACCCAATTCACCTCTGTCAGTCCCTACTGTATAAACGAAAGCTACATGTTCAGCCTCTCTGGCTTCAATGTCTTCACCTTTAATAAAATGTTAATTCATGCTTGTCTTAAATGGTTTGGGGAACTGTTAGATGAATTAATAAATATAATCTGGACTTGTCACCTGCTGTAGAACTGTTAATTGTAAGGAAATAGTGGTGCATCAGGTAATATAGGCAACTCTGATGCACTAGTATCCATACTTTGGTGGTTTAATACAGTGTACTTAGATTTTGATATGAGAATTAGAAGGGATAGACTTTAAATCCTGAAGTTACATATGCTTTCAACCTTCTCTGCGAACTCTGAATCCTCACTATTTAACAATAACTAGTTATTAATAGAAGAAATAAAATACCTTAAAGAAGGCATCTAGGAATCAGCTCTGGCAATTATCTATATTGTGTCCCATTTGGTCACAGTAGAGAAAGTGGGGAAATGTAGCCCAGAATCCTCTAAAGACTTGTTGAAGAACCAGGAAGTCCATGACAAAGACAGCCAAGTAAATAAGTTGCAGATACCTCTGGACCACTTTGCAAGCAGAAAAGTCATTCAAAACTTCACTGACTATGAAGAGAGGCATCTAAAGAAAGTGGGAGACTGGGAAGAGATCCAGATCTATTGTTACCTGGGATTGTGAACATAAGACAAGAATTTCAAGATGAGAACTACTGGGTGAGTGCTGAGGGAATAAGCTACTATGGGAGAGAGCCAATATGCAAGTAAGGAAATGATGTTTGGACTCAGAGGTAAGTTCTAGGTCTAGATATGGATGCCATTATTGACACGCAGGCAATCATTTATGCCAAAAAAACTATATGAATGGAGATAGAATAACAGGACCAATGAGCACTCTCAGGAGAGGAAGCCATATAAAGAGGGCAGCACCATGGTTGGGTAGAAAATGAGGGTGGTGTTGTAGGAAGCTGCTTGTAAATTCCCGGCTGCTCAGTCCTGAAATTACCATACAGAAACTGTATTAATTAAATCACTGCTTGACTCATTAGCTCTAGCTTCTTATTGGTTAACTCTTACATCTTAATTTAACCCATTTCTATTAATCTGTGTATTGCTACATGGCTGTTGCTTACCAGCAAAGTTTCAGTGTGTCTGTCTCTGGTGGCAGCTCCATGGTTTCTCACTGACTCTGCCTTCTTTCTCCCAGCATTCAGTTTAGTTTTCCCTGCCTAGTTATACTCTGCCCTACCCTATCAACAGGCCAAGGCAGTTTCTTTATTCATTAACCAATAAAATCAGCACATAGACAGAAGGACTTCCCACACCAGGGTGGGAGTGTAAACAGTGGCCAACTGAAGAGAAAACTTGCAAGCTGTGTGAAATGCTACCAAGCAAGAGAATGGCAGTGATCATCAGAAGAACCAGGAAAGAAAGTCTCTGCTGGGTGTGGTTATGGAAAAACATCTATCAAGTGAATGGAAGAGGCAGGCGATAGAGAGAGCAAAGAGAGAAAGCCAGTCAACACTGTCACAAGATTCCAAAGGGCAAGGAAAAGAAAGGATGCTGAAGGAAGGAAAGACACTGGCAATTAGCAAGCTTCTCTTTCTTTGATATAATAAATAATTTTGAGCATGTAGGTAGGGGTAGGTGATGGGGAAGACCAATGAAGGAAGAGGTGGAGAACAAAGACAAGGATGACAAAATTCAAAGCGGAGAATTGAGAACCCAGAGTCTGCATCCTCAACCTTCCTGTGACAAAATATTTAGAGATGGGGAAATGGGAGTGGCAGTGCTCTGCTGTGTAATTTGAGGACCTGAAGAACAAGAACGTATGGCTGGATGTCAGCAATCCTCTGAAGAACATAAAGGGTTGATTTGAATCTCATGGCATCATTGCCAGTAATCACTAAAAAGAGAAGACTCAGATTTCATTCTGCCTGTCAAAGAAAGTGTGACTTGTGTTTCCAGCCAATGACCTGACGCTTCGCACCATACAACAGAGGAGAAGAGCTCCCAAATCTAATTATGGCATTCTTCTAATTATTTACACCTACTTAGGCCCAAAAGGATTTAACGTGATTAATGCTTTAAAACTTAGCCTCGTTATTCATTCCTTCCTTGGGATGAGGATTAAATACTACAGCAACTATAACAAGCAAGGGGTATGGGGCCGGCTGCACCATCCTCCACAGCCAGTCCCCAGAGAGCTCCCTAGAGACAACACACAATGCTTTCTTGTATCCAAACCAGGAAACAGAATAAACATCATCCATTTTTAAGGAATAGGAAAAGTCTGTCCTCTGCAAAGCTGGAATGATATTTAGCAGACATGCTTATGTGTACTGCAATATATTTCCTTAATGTGGATAAATCACAATTAGTAATAAATCAATGGTTGTTCTGTGTGGTGTGTGCGCGTGCATGTGTATATAGAGGCCAGAGGTTTATCTCAGATCTCAAGTGTTGTTCCCCAGATGCTAGTCACCTTATTTTTGGTTCTTTGCTTTTGTTGGTTGGTTTTGTTTTCTTTTGTTTGTTTGGAAGCAGCTGAAGTTCTCTGCATTCCCAGTGCTGAGTTTATAAATGTATATATACCACTATGCCAAGCTTTATCATGTGGGTTCTAGGGACTACACTCAGGACACCATGCATGCCTGGCAAGGCCCATACAAACTGCCTTGATTTCTTTTTCTGCTGCTCTGGTAAAATTCCCTGAGAAAGCTAAGGAGAGAAAGCATTTCTTTTGGCTTAGGGTTCCAGGGTTCATCATGGAGGTGAAGACAGGGCAACAGGCACGGTGTTCCCATAGTAACAAGGAAGGCATGGTGGCGAAAGTTGGCTGAACACATTGCATCCTCACTGAGGAAGTACTGAGTAAATAGGAAGCAAGGTGTGGCTTTAAAGACTCAAGGTGACCCACTTGCTCTGCAGCTGAACCATGTGCTCAATGGAGGTTCCACATGCTATGGGTTCCAAAAGCTTCCCAATCAGAGACACCAGCTGGGGATCAACTATTCAAGCACATGAACCCATAGAACTATAGGGGACAGTTCATATTCAAACTGTAATACCAACTAAGTAACTGTGCCAGCCCCAATTATTCTTTTTAATGGGTAAAATAATGACTAGACACACACATTATACATGAAGGTAAACGAGTCCCAGAAAACCTTGCAAAGTCATTAATGCAATCATAAGCCCCAGGCACCAGATTTCAGATGGAGGTCACAGGCCAGAAACTCAAGTAGAGACCTGGAAGGGTATGCAACCTGGCTACCCAAACCCAAACCTTCAGAGTATGGGAAGAAAGCCATCAGCCTCCATATGTGTTCCTCCTCCATACACCTCCTGCCTTGCTGTCCATGCACACTCCCAGGGTTTACAGTTCTTCTGTTACTAATGACAACCGAAGATACTATGAATACATGACTGCATTCAAGGGTTTTGCTGTCTGTCCCCATGAAGATACAAACTCCATAAGCCTGAGGGGACATTGTCTGACATGCTGAATGAGCTCTCACCAAAGGGTGGTGAGAGCCTTGACATGTAAAACCCAGTGGGTTTCTCTGAAATGAAGAGACTCATCAATCATTAGAAATGGCTGATCTTTTAATCTGCCACTATATGACATCTGCACACCATTGCCAGGGACCCGCATGCTCCAGCCACTCCTGAATGCTCCCTCACCTTTGAAGGTTCCTGAAGTTCAGTGACTCAATATGTTTATACACTTTCCCCTGTGATTCTGTGACTAGGTGTCTCTCTTTACCAACACACACACACACACACACACACACACACACACACACACACACACCTCCTCCATCCACCCCTACTCCACTTCCCAGAACAAACATTAGCATTACATTTCATCTCACAGATGATTTCTCTGAGCATCCGCGCAGATACATCAGCTCTTCCCTCCAGCATTTATTCATTCAAGTGGCACTCTCAGGAGATGGGAGGTGGGGCCTTCTCATGTGTTTGCTACTGTGAGCACAAGAGACAGAACAGCATACAAACACAGATGGGCCTTGTGCTCATGGAATGCAAAGCAATACCAGGACTGTGCCTCCCTCCTCTCTCAGGAGGCATCCGGCAACCTACAAGGCAATTACGTGTTGACATCTGTCTCCCCAACTAGACTCTGAAGTCCTGCAGGGGAAAACCATTCTTCATTTGTCTCCATTTCCCCCAACATGCAATGTTTGTTCCTTGATAAATGTTTGAATGAATGAAGCAACCTAATGGCCAAAGGATATGAAAGAGATGATCGTTTCCAGCCATCATGTTGACAGGCCATTTCTTCTTGCTCCTGGCCTTGTAGGTGCCTGTGCTGTGGCTGAGGATGTCGTTTTCTCTCCTTCCTCCTTGGTATCTATAATGGCTACCACTCATTCACATCCTGCTCTGTGCAAGAAACTTGGGTACTATATGGCATCATAAAGCTTAACATCATATTTAACCCTCAAAAGACCACTAGTCAGGGACTAACTCAAGAAAACCCTACCTCTCCATGAGGATCCCTATACAATTAATGGTTGCTAAGGGAGGGAGAGACATTTTCTTCAGTGATGTAGCTATTGATAAGTTTCCTCATTAGTCTAGAGAACTTCTTGTCCATGCTCATGTAAACACTGCTAATTAAAGTCTTAGGAACACACACATACACGCCAACAGGAAAACAGAAAGAGAGCTCATTGTGAATAGTACGAAAACAATCCAAAGTGGAAAGGGGAGAATAGAGGGTAATATGGCATAAATAATATAATGCCATCACATTACATACAGATATGAAGATACTGTCATGAGAATCACTGCATAGAGTTAGCATATTTGAATAAACATCATCAAACAATTATCGGTGCCTCTGATTTGAAAATGTCTTCCTTTGCTCCTCATAGCCCCTTCTTGTGCAAGGGGGACCTGTCTTAGACTCATGGGATTTCTGAGCCCTCTCTAGTAGAGACAAGTTCCTGAGTATCACCCTCTCCCAGAGACCCAGGCCTTTCCACCTGTTCCCCACTCCACTGCAAACCCCCCTTCTCCTCTGATTGCTCAATGTAGATTCTGGCAAAGTCACAAGTCTAGACTATATTGATTTCCTTGACAAGAGACAAATAGAACATCATGATGGGTTATTTCAGATAAAAAAGAAACACGGAAAGAGTTACAACTTAAGACAGCTGCTACTGATCCCTGTCCTACCTGGAGATGGGTGTTCTCCTAGAGAAAACAGTGGTAGTCACGCCCCGGCCTTACCCTGTTCAAACTTGTAACTGACAAGAGCTGTACATGTGGGTTATCTTGCAAGGTATGTGTTGTTTTGTTGCATGACAACTTGCAAGTGTGCCAACAACATGAATACAAATCACTAGATTTTAGTAAAGGAAGTGTATGAATACCTCACCTGGAAAAGAGCATGATAAAGCTATTTGAAACTACTTGTGTGGGGGAAATTTTAGGGTATCTTTTAGATTTTGAACACAGACAGACATGGTTGGATGCCTCTCCTCGATCTGCTGCCTCCATGACCTTCAGGAAGTTATTGAATCTTTTCAAGGCCTCTTGCCTTGTCTGTCTAATCAGACAACACTACCAGTTCTATAAGCTTGCTGGGGAAATTAAATGAAGTAACATTTACAGGAGAGCTAGGATTTCCAGTGGCTGTAAATGCCTTTTTCTTCTATTGCTCTATTCCGGCTCCTTCACTTTATGGAAAACTGGGGTTCTTGTAAGGAAATAAGGAGCCATCAGTGTCAGCCTCTATCCACAGTAGAGCACTCCTGCATGACTCATTGGCTGCCAGGCCTGTACCTCTGTTGTCCTTAATAACTCAGTTCTGGTTTTCTTCAACACTAGCCTGTTTGTGTTACATGTCTGTTTCCCCCATAGGCTGAGATGACATATCATGGGGTCCATTTTCTTTATTACAACTCAATAACCAAAGGATATGAGAGATATCATTTCCACCCATCATGGTGACATCCTTCCTCATTCCATGACTGGCCCTGAAGATGTCTGTAATATTACGATGGCTGCTGTTTTTACTTATAGTCTATTTTCTCTCTTCTTCCTTGGTCACTGTCATGGCTACCACTGGACTGACTCTGTGTAGCATACGAATACATGATGCACAAATGAGCTGTTCACAGACTTCTAGAAAATTCCTATTAAGCGAACATCTTAATGGAATAATCCTCCCTCTCCTGTTGTGCATGTACATTTTACATACAGTTGTAAGGCTGACGGAACTTATCCTGACATGAATGCCCACTGAGCGCTATGGGCACAGTCCTACCCCACTAGAAGTAGATGTGAATCATGGGAAGAAGTTGTTCATCAGTCAAGGGGCTTAAATATGGAGTCCAAGACAGCTCTGTGCTGCACAGCGAAGGCACCTGGGAGATGCTAATTGATGGTTAAAGAAAAATGAGAGCAATTCCATGGTCTCTGATCTAAATTATGCATTCACCCTCTCCTGGATCTTTGAGACACATAATAGATGAATAAAAGAGCAAAACTTTGGAGCATTAATTCTCAAAATGCAGGCAGTGGATTCTTCTCCTAAGTCCTCCTCTGTTTTCCTCATTCCCTTTTGATTGATAAAATCTCAGCTCCACAGGAATAGTTAAGAGAATAAATTAGAAATATATTCTCAGCATTCACAGAGTGTATTCATTTCTGAGACTGAGCAAACCCAGAAGTGGGTAGTTTTGAAAGGCGAGAAATAGTTCCTGCCCTAGGAGAACTCACGGGTGCCTGGGATTGACAGGTGGCAGTAGAACATAATCACTTATTAGAGCCAAGTTAACCAAGATTTATGTCTGTAGCAAAGTCCCACAAAGCTGATGGTTGCAGCTAATTTTCCCCGTTGCTGTGCTAAACACCTAAGAAAAGCATCTCAAAGGAGAAGATTATATTCTGGCTCATAGTTCCGAGGTACAGTTCATCATGGCAGGAAAGTCAGAGTGGCAAGAGCTCAAAGCAGCTGTTCATATTGCGTCTGCAGCCACAAAACAAGGAACAGCAATGTTTATGTTCAGCTGGCTTTCTCCATTTTATGGAGTCCAGGAACCCAGCCCATAAGATAATGCCACCTACTTTTAGGGTGGGCCCCCTCTCTGTTAACCTAATCAAGCCCTCACAGCCTCACCCAGAGGCTTCTCTCCTACACAATTCTAGATCCTGTCAAGTTGGCAATCAATATAAACCATCACAGTCGTTGAAAACACAAGAGAGTGATCTCTTTCGTTCTGGATCCCAGAATTCCACAGTAAACTACTCACTTAAGACCAGTCTCTTGGGTGATCTAGTCTAGAGAGAAACCATTGCAGGTTTCTTATTGCTTCTGGTGATTTCTGGATTCCTTCACCTGTGGCCACACCACTGCCATCTCTGGGTCTGCTGCAAAGCTGGAGAAACACAACAGTGATGGCTGTCCAAAGAGGACCACAGATAGGGAGGCAAGGCTGGGTGGGGTCCTTGACAAGGGAAGCATGCAACGCATCCTTCTGCGTGTTTGGGGACTGACTCTGAAAGGAGGAGCTACTGGACAATCTTCAAGGTAAGGAGCAGCTAGAGCCCACCTCTGCCCTCAAAGCTCCTCTTTCTTTTTTTTTTTTTTTTTTTTTTTTTGGTTTTTCGAGACAGGGTTTCTCCGCAGCTTTTTTAGAGCCTGTCCTGGAACTAGCTCTTGTAGACCAGGCTGGCCTCAAACTCACAGAGATCCGCCTGCCTCTGCCTCCCGAGTGCTGGGATTAAAGGCGTGCGCCACCACCGCCCGGCAAAGCTCCTCTTTCTATGTCTTTATGATGCAAAACCCAATCTTCAGTACCACCGTTGGCTTTTGCCCTGGGGAAGAGTGTGTAGCAAAAGACACAGTGGCACATCCAATCAAATCCTCCTCAGGATAGAAAACATAGCAAGTCAACCACTTGCTCCCTTGGTAAGAAAGTGATTTGGCTGCACTATTTTTAGGTGAAATCCTGAGTACAGGTCACTTGGGTGAGAACATTTTATGCTGACCAATCTCTAAAACAGCAGATCATTTTGGAAGCCCAAGCTGAGGTCCACAGAGGTCTAGTAGGGCTAGATTAGATAAAGGAATTGGATACAATAATTGGTCTCAATGTGTCTAAAATTAAGGCAACGTGACTTTTAAATGCCCTATGAGTCTGGATCAGAGTAAACAGCTGATAGAAAACGTGCACAAGATGGGACTGTCAACATTCTGCCGGTAAGGAAAATAGGGGTCCTGGGGACCTGCACCTTCCTGAGGATATGTAAGCAGCTAATAGTGACTAGGGCAGGGAGAGACATTTTCTTCAGTGGTAGCGTCACTGGTAAATTGTCCATGCTTCTATAAATAAACCCTCATCCATGCCCCTGTAACCAACCCCAATAAAACTCATTGGAACACACACGCACAGAGAAAGAGAAAGAAAGAGAGAGAGAGAGAGAGAGAGAGAGAGAGAGAGAGAGAGAGAGAGAGAGAGAGAAGAAGAAGGGGACCTGCTGGGAAGAAGAATGGTGATATCAACATGAGTGGGGATGAGGTACACATGGGTCATGAGGGAGGTCAAAATATATTACATATGTCTATGAAGATGTCCTACTGAAGGGCTGGAGAGGAGGCTCATTGGTCAAGAGTATGTACCCATCTTACAGAGGACCAGGGGAACCCCATAAGATGGCTCACAACCACCTGTAACTCCAGCCCCAGAGGATCTGACGCCCTCTCCTGGCTTCTGCAGGTGCTGTACACATGTACCCAAACCCATACCCACATTTATACACATAAATTTTAAAGATAAAGTGTCTTTCAAAAAATTAAATATTATTATGAAATGCATTACTATGTACAAGTATAACATGTTCATAAAAATCAAGGAAAATATTGCGGGAAACACCTAAAAAGGACAAGAGGCCATTTTCTTTTTCCAGAGGGGCGAGCCAAGCCCACACCTGTACCTCTTTATTGCTGGAACAGAGTGGAGGGCAGAAGAGAAGAGGGGCCTCTCTTCCAGGGCTGCCAGCGAGCCAGGAGCTGCGAGCCAAAGCAAGAACTGCTAACAGAACTCTAATCCCTGCAGGCACACACTCTCATTTTCTCTTCCCACGAACCCAGCCACCTGCTTTGTGCCTTGCTTCTTCCCACTTCAAAGCTGCGGGTATAAGAAAACTGACCCACTGCGTCGGCACAAATTAGCATCTGGTTCACACAAAGCGAGAAATGGTCCCTGTAATGAATCTTTCCCTTAGACGGAAAGAAAATATTAATTATGCCTAACGCCGGTAAAGCGTGTGCCCATGGACTTGTGTGCAATAATTTCATTTCATCTCGCGGAATGAGTGAAACAATACACGGAGCACACTTCGAACTGTGCTCGGAACAAAGCAGGTGTTCAATGAGGATCACTCTCCCCCTCTCATTTCCCAGTCGGATGTCCCTGCTGTCACTATTCCGGCATGCCTCTGGGCTGTCACTTCCCGTTACTCTCCACAGCGAAAACTGGGGCAATATTGTTCTCTTTCTTCCCTGCTAACAAACAGAATCCGACCAAATCCCTTTAAAATGAACCTGCAGAAGTGCAGAGTGACAGGTTTTATAAATCATCCTAATGGGGAGAAACACTATACCTCTCCTCCACTCAAACGCAGCCTGGGCCCGTGCAACTGAGCCCCTCCTGTGGAAGCAGTCTAGTTCAGCAGCCCTTACCGTGAATCGACATCAGAACCTGTTTAATCCGGATGGCTGCCGCGTGATAATCATGATAGCACCCCCCCCCCAAAAAAAACAGAATAGTGAAGTTGTGTGACTTTAGCTATGTCATGGGAAGTGGGGAGTGGCCCTTTAAGTCACAGAAAACTAGGGGCTAATTTATTCTATAGCTAGAGTCCTACAAAGCATGAAAGATAGTTTTCTCCTTTGGATATTTCAGAGAGGGTGGAAGGGAGAGAGAGAGAGAGAGTCTATGTGTGCTAACACAGAAATAAAACTCTATTGTAGGAAAATAGCTAAGAGATGCTGTGTCTTACTTTCTGTTACTGCAGATAAAGGTGCCCTACTTAATTTCTGTTGCTGTGATATAAACACAGACCAAGAGCGACTCAGGAGGAAATGGTTTATTTGGCTTACCCTTCCATGTCACACCCCATCATGAAGCAAAGCTAGCCGAGGCAGGGGGACTCAAGGCAGGAGCCCAGAGGCAGGAACCGGAGCAGAGACATGGAGGAGTGCTGCTTACTGGCTCACACCCCATGGCTTGCTTACCCTGCTCCTTATACAACCCAGGACCCCCTGTCCAGGGTGGCACTACTACTATAGCCTGGGCCCTCTTACATCAATTAGTAGCCAAGAAAATGTCCCACAGACATACCCACAAGTCAGTCTGATAGAGGCCATTCCTTAACTGAGGTTCCCTCTCTCTTTCCAGGTGACTCTTACATGTGCCAAGTTGACAAACGGGAACAAGCACAAATGACAAGCAGATCCAGTGTCTTTCCTTGTCCATCAATGCTGTGTTCAACCTCTAGCATCATCTTCACACACCCTACAGGCAGAATTAACGAACTGCCTTTCTAGGCTCCCAGGGCTGTATACAGAAATGATTAATTAGCCCTAATTCTAGGACACAGTATTTGTATGCTAGGCCCCTTAACAGGAATGAGGGCCAGGCAACATCTTTATCTTTATAATCGCCCCAAGGCTTAGTGTGGGAACTATTGTTTGGTAGGTGTTCAGCATACATATGTGGAATTCAAATTAAATTTAAAAGCATAAAGCAAATACAACAACTTCCTAACATACTTTAATGACCCCATGCTGTGTGATATACCCCCCTCCACAGGCACCTTCCCCTTCCCCAGGTGTAGACATGGAAGCTTCACCAGGAGACTTCCTTTCTTATTTGTCTTTTTCAAGCACGCGTGTGTGTGTGTGTGTGTGTGTGTGTGTGTGTGTGTGTGTGTGCGCACATAGGTATGTGTACATCTGTATGATCTATATGAGGAGGCATATGGAAACCAGAGGATGACCGCTGTCTTTCCTTAGGAACTGTTGTGAGTTTTTGAGAAAAAAAATCTCTCACTGGCCTGGAACTTGCCAAATAGGAGAGGCTGGCTGCCCAGTGAGTCCGAGGGATCCCCCTGGCTCCACCTCCCCCAGCTCCTTGTACATAGCTTCTGGAAATCAAGCTCAGACCTTCATGCTTACACTTCATGCAAAACCAAGCTATCCCCCAGCCCCTTACTGTTGGTCTGAAAGTGTGTATTCAACAGGCTGTGAGGTAAAAAAAAAAAATCTTCCTTGATACCATATCCGGCCTAAGGGTATGCAGGCCCCTGGCTGTAAGGTGCTATAGACTCTCTAGATTACAAATAAGAGACAAGCTGGACAAGAAACTCAAGGTGACCAACCTCTATGAGCAAAGAGTCCCAAGGACCCTGCACTAACATGTGTCACTCCAGTCTGCCAAACAGACAGCATTACCACACCTGGGAACTCTTATGTGACCCAGGGGTCACATGACTGCTAGAGATAGAAGGAACCAGAACCCCCCTCCAATGCCTCATTGGCCAAACCCATTGACGACTGGTGACTTAGGACCCATAGAAAACAATGAGATGTCACACCTACAACCTCTACTCATGTCAGGATTGCATTCAGCACAAGCTAGGGTGTCTTATATGTGTGAGAAATTTGATTCATTAGATAACAGATGATTCCTGGATCCAGAAAGGCTTGATTCAAATCCCAAATGACGAATCAACAAGCTGTAATCTTGGACGAGCTAAAAAGGAGCTCTGAGCTTCAGGGTCCTTATTGGGCAGTTTTATTGTTGTGTGTTGCACATATACACATATATGGAGAGTGCATGTATATACATATGTGTGCGCACACACATATATGGAGAAGGAGAGAGAGAGTTTGTCTTCACTTCTCCCTTCCTCCAGTTTCATTTCATGAGTTCCCCCTTGCAGGGTAATCACTCTCTTCTCAGGTAATGTGCATGGGACACACCCTCACAGACAAACCCTGCGAGATTTACTATTCTCCTATGCACATCTCCAGGCCAATCATGTTACCAATTAAGACTACCATCTGTATCCATAAAACAAAGGCAATTTTCTCATTTACAAATATTGTCTTGGGAATATGGTGCCTTCACATTAACATTGCTCATTCTTGGTCTTTATAAAAGGGCATGCTTTCTGCTTGCTCACCTACTCTACTAAGTGTCCAGTAGACTTTTTAGGAGCTGTGAGAATACTAGAATGCACTAAAGAGGCGTCTTCATGGGGTGATTGGTCACTGTAGTAGAGGAAGCCAAAGGGACAGATGAACCTAAGTACCATGAGAGTAAATATGGACTGTTGCTGCTAGAGCAAGCAACCTTTTCATAAGATGTTAGGCTTCTCACACAGTACAACATCATTGGCTCTGGGCTATGCTTTTGGGAGTATAACCTCTTGGCCAAATGGTAACTTTCTGTAGATGGATGAAAGCTATGGTATGTTATTAGCCAATGTGGCAGCAGAGATGGGTGTTGGTCCTGTGATGAGACTACGGATGGAACCCTAGCCATGCCCACTTCACGCCTGCAAGCTGCCTGTCTGAGATGCATGAAATTATGGTAACACTGACTCCTAAATAATCTGTCCTCTGATCTCACACCCACCTGTTTCTAACCTTAGCTGGTACTTGAACCTAACTAGCCATGAATTATTGAACATACGTAGATGCTGTCAGTGTTCTGCCTATGTCATTTGGCTCTTGTTTTCTGAGGACATTCCTGTTGCAACTTAAAGCAAGCCCAAGGACGTTATTTTGGGTATGTAGACAGTGCTAGGGGAGCATAATAGTGTCCCAGCATCAGCTCTCAGTAGTAACCAATGGGAATTGAGGGATAAATACTCGGCTTTCTCAGCCCTCAGGTAGCAAACTGAAATGACTCTTCACCATCTCCCCAAGGTCCCCAGAAGGACTGGTCCCCAGTCACCCAGGTCATAGCACATAAAAAGTTGTGTCCTTCTTCAACCCCCTTTCCCTCTCATGTCTCATCTTCAGGCTGCTTGTTTGAATCTTCTCTTGCTCTGGTTTAGACCCATGTTTTTTCTTTCTGAAACGCATAGTGGAGTTTCATCTCCATGGTTTAGTATTCAGAAGATGAACACTCTACCAGACAATGATGCTTAAAGTTATAGTCTTCAGGAGGTCATGAGAATGAGATAGGGTTTTCAGAGTGGCGACTGCATGAATGATTATGACTACTAAGAGTGTTAAAAGGAAAGGAATGGAAACCAGAACACACAGGCATGTGTACTGTCCTCACGTGGTCCCTGCACCACTCAGAGGTCTGGAAGTAAGAAAATTTTGATCAAAACTGGAAACAAAATGCATTTCTTTTCTGTAGTGTTTAGCCCATCTGCAATAGTGTTATTGGCAACATCATTGTGTATGAAAAGAAACTAAGATGTTTCTGGAACAACTATTTATTCCCAAATTACTACCTGGGATCTCTGGGGCAGCTAGCCTAAGACAAAAGGCTGTATTTAACCCCCAGGACTCAATATCTACATTGCTGGCATAGCCCAATTCATAGGAAACATTAACAAGTTGATGATAACAGATTATGATGATATCCAATTAACTATAGCATTTCATTTTCCCATGAGGCTAGAAAAAATTTATATTTGCATACTGGTATTCCTGCACAGGGAAACACATATGCACACAGTCTTATTTTGAACATTATGCTAATGAAATAAGTCTTCAAAGCATATAATTGACTTTACCCAAAGAACCCCTACTGACACTTGTATGTCCCAGCCTCAACTCAAGGTGTCTCCTCTGGTACTGAGGCTCACCAACTGAGCGGAATCTGATAACCAGCTCTCCTTGTCCCCACCCTCATTCTCTTCCTCCTCCTCCTCCTCCTCCTCCTCCTCCTCCTCCTCCTCCTCCTCCTCCTCCTCCTCCTCTTCTTCTTCTTCTTCTTCTTCTTCTTCTTCTTCATCCTCCTTATTTTTGTTGTCTTTTCTTTCTACCTTCCCCACTTCCCCTTCCTTCCGCTCCTCCTCTTCATCATCTACCACCAATTCCTTTCTTCCTTCTCTTTCTTTTTTCCAAGTGCATGATCATTGCAAAATACTCAGCCATTGCAAATTCCATTCTTGCCCCAATAGCCAATCTGAATTGCAAAATGAAGTAAGTCTTGTAAAATGAAATAGACTTCTCATTTCCTGCATTGCTCCACGAGCTGAGCAAGTGACAAATGAGAGACCAAAACACCAGGGCAGTTGGCGTTAATTAATACTAAATTTACTGAATTAAACAATGAATTTTAAAGTAATAATTCTAAGATGTCATTTCAATTAAGGCACTGCCACTGAGATAATGGATGTGGGTGGCGTCCAGGAAAGTCGATCACAGCTCTGTTACAGGAAGGAACCGTTAACTCCAGAGAAAGAGAAAGAGAAGAAACCCCATGACTTCTGGAAGAACGGGTGACGTTTCTGAGCTAGCAAACGTTCCCCCTTCTCAGTAGAGGAAGATCTATCTTGATTAGACTCAATAATCTAGAACAGGTTTCTTTAGAAACACCCGGATTTAGCCAAGGGGAAGCAGGAGTCATTCTCTCCCCACATGTGAGAGAAAAAGAAACATTATTTAGGGTGAAAAGTTCTAATTGGCAAAAGCCTTGGCTTTTCTCCCCTAAGCAATTCCCTCCAGGGAGTCCAAAGAAATGAATAATAACAGCTTCATAAAGTTTGGAAAACTAGGGCATGGACAGGTGAGGAATCTGCCACAAAACTCCATGCTAGAAAATGTTCCCTAACTGTCATCAAGTTCAACTGTGAAATTGTCTAAACATGAATAAGACATTGGAGTCTTATCAAAGGCCACACAGTCCAGACCTACAACCTGTTCATTTTTCCTCCACAACAAAGTGGGTTTCTCTGTCAGTGCTGAGTGTAAGGAAAGAATGCTGAAGAGACACTTTAATTAAAAATAAGAATTAAAAATTCTAATTAAGGGAATAAATCTTCTGTCACCAAGTACAGGCAAGCATGACATCTCTCAGTCTCAGAATGCTCATTTATAATATGGACCTAATAACTACCAACTAACAGCTAATCCCACAGATGCCCGTATCTCCCCCTTGGCATATATCATGCTCTGCTTCATATATGTGAAGCATGACTTGCCCACTCTGTTGTATAAAGAGGATTTCTGTGTATTTGAACAATAAAATATGTGTATAACCTGAAAAAAGTGGCCAAAGCCAGGTCAGGAGAAGGAGAGCAGGTAGCCAGGTCTCATCCTGGATGTCTTCCCAACTAGGAGATGTCTTCCTGATTAGAAGCCGAGCTGAGAGGGCAACTAGATGCCATCCTTCACAGCATCTCACCCAAGCCTTCATCTGGGACCTGCTATGCATGGTGGGGTTTTTCTGATTTTGGTTTGGCTTAGTTTATTTTACCTCTGTAGCTTAGACTCTTTCTTAAAATGAACAGCTCTGACCCAGAATGTCCCTGGGGATTTATGTTCTTGTTCACAATGAGAGGGGAGGGGGAGAATTTCATTTTTAATTATAAATATTCATGTGTTCAGCCTAGATTGTGCATGTCATTATGACTCCCAAATTAGTTCAGAAGGAAACTGACATTTTATTCAAATTTCTTTATTCTTCCTCAAAGCAGAATGGGTGACATTTTGCTCTTGAAAAAGAAATGGAAATTTTTCATTGCTTCTTTGTCACCTGGAAAGTCTCCATTCCCAATGAAACATGGTCTTCAGATTCTTCCCATAGTTAAGAGAATTCAAGTGGTCAGCAGGAAAGGGTACCCCAAAACTTCTAAAAGAGAAACTGTCTTAGACAAAATGAAAGCAAGAAGCTAAGGACACTAAAATTGTTGCCACCCAGTCTTCAGAAGTGAAGAAGAGGAGGAGGCAGAAAGAATAATTTAGTGGCTTATCTAAGCTCACAAAGCACTCAAATACTAGAAATAGAAGGAACACGAACCCATCATTTCTCCTACTAACCCACCGGAATTGCTCACACTTTCCATAATATTCCTAAGCAATGGTTCTGTTTGTAGAAGCTTCTCTCCAGCCTGCTTTCTGGTTAGTGCTTCTCAGCACAGTCAGCTGTCTTTCCAGTTACAGTTACTGCTTTGTCCATCACAGACAGATCAAAGGGTGGCATAGGAATTCAAGCACCTCTTCAAACATCATATAGTAGTATTTAAGTGGTATAGATTCTAGCTTTTGAAGATTCTTTCATGAAAATACATATGTAAATTTAATGAAGGATCAAATGAGAGAAGCCAAATGTTGACTCTGTAGCTTGCCACACATGGAGTCTAAATAGCCCTCCTTCAGAAGGAGGGCTGTGTTTGATTTTTCTGGGCTGTGTAATACAGAACAATGAACTTGGTAGCTTTCAAACCATTTTCTCTCACCAGTTTTTTTTTTTTTTTTGTAGGGCAGAAAAGTGAGCCCTACAGGGCCTCTGCTCAGGCTCCTCTAAAACTGTAGTTAAGGTCTAAGGGGTGCAGGGAGGCTGCAG
This sequence comes from Arvicola amphibius, assembly GCF_903992535.2. Taxonomy (NCBI): domain Eukaryota; kingdom Metazoa; phylum Chordata; class Mammalia; order Rodentia; family Cricetidae; genus Arvicola; species Arvicola amphibius. The sequence goes on from NC_052049.1 coordinate 178,853,290, forward strand.
TCTCATCTGGACTCGAGGATCCTTCGTGATGATCACGAGGCTGTTGAAAGAATTTATTTCCTCATGGCAATGCAACTCAAGGCCCAGAGGAGGCGCTCTCTAACCCTTGAGCTGTCCTAAGCCTTCGTTTAAATGGCTTTCCTGATTAGATTAATTCTGATCAGATAATCTCCCTTTTATAAATTCAATGTCAAGCTAGAACCTTCATCACATGTATAAAATCGCTTTGCATTTCCTACACAGTGTAGCAAAATAATGTGAGAAGCATCCATAAGACTCATTCTTCCCACAGCAAAAGGGAGGAAGCACATGTGTTCATCTACTCTAGCCAGAATAAAAAAATAAATAAATAGAAATAAAAAAACTGCCACCTTCCAATGTGGAGCCTTGTACTTCATATTCTTCTGGTGACATCCATACCTCTAAGCAGCGGAATTGCTGCCTCCTGTACAGGTCTTAAATAGATGACAGGCCATTGCTCAATTATGTAAGCCAGATTAAGTACCACTGGCATGTCTGGGACAGAACAAAGAAATCTATAAAGTCCGAAGCAAATAAAAGACTTGATCTTTTCTAGAGAATTCATCTAATCTACTGTGGAGAGAGTTGGAAATTATTATCTATAAAAAACAGCAGCTGGAGCTGGGCATGGTGGCTGACTCCTAGAATGCCAGCACTTAAAAAGCTGAGGCAGGAGGATCACCAAAGGTATGAAGTCGTCTTTGGCTGCATTGTGAGTTCCAGGACAGCCTATGCTACAAAGTGAGACCTTGTCTCACAAAAGGTGAAACAGAAACATAAATAACTGAAAATAACTATTCCTGAAGGTCAGTGTTCACAACCACATTCTACAGGTGATGTTGTGAACTAAGACCATGGAGACTCAAAGCTTAAGTTTCCCAGAGCAGAGAGGCAGTTTCCAGTTCCAAGAATATTAGATACAAGAATAACAGTACTGTCAGGATTCATATTTAGGAAGAAGCCAAAGCACAAAGCCCGAAGACACCCCAGGATAAGCATCTGCAGGCCTAGAGCATGGTCCATGCTGGTCTGTTTCCTGTGGGATGGGTGTCTCTCTCCTCCCTTGAACCATATCATCCTCATCAGCATAAAAGGAACGGCACAAGCTGAGATGGTATCTAGGGTTGATCACCCTCCCAAGGCTTCTAAGATATGTATTAGGTTTCTCTGAGGTCAAGCACCAATTAGAGCACTGCCCACTTTGTTTCTTTTATGTTATTTATACCTGGTTGCCATAGCTAAATCATTTAATCACATAACTCTGATCCTTCTTTGCACAAAGATAATGAATTCTACTAAGGGAAGAGGTAAAGGGGTTAACTAATGTTACGTACAACTCAGTTACCCATCCGGGGGTCTGGCACACAGTAGGGACTTCTAGTCTACCCTGAGTATATCCATCCCCTGAGAATACAGAATTCCACAGTCGTATCGTGAAGGGCTAATTGAGCTCACAGAAAATTCAAGTCTGGTAATCAAAATTAATAATGGTATTCAATCTAATTTTCCAAGCCAAAGGAGTGGAAGGCTGAGCTGTAATCAATCTTTGGAGGTCAATTTACAGGGGATTTATCAGGTAAAGGGCCTGGCGCTACCTCATATAAAGCCGTGATCTCTATGTGTGCTTTTTCTCTGACTCCTCTGGATGCTTGGAAATTCACTCACCCTCTCCTACGGCCCTATATAACAAGTTCTTAAAGGTTGGATTGTGTTCTCTCTCTCTTTCTAAAGACTTTACCCTTTATTTTTAATTTTGTGTATTGTGGGGAGAGGTGGTGGCTATACACATGAGCACAAGTGCCCAGGAAGCTGAAAGACAGCCCAGGATCCTCTGGAGCTGGAGTGACAGGTGCTTGTGAGTCACCCAACATGCATAATGGGAACTGGACTAGGGTCCACAGCAAGAACAGTATGTGCTCCTCGATATTGAGCTCCCTCCCCAGCCCCATGTTTCTGTCTTTTAAGAACTTGAATAGTGTAGATGGAAGTTTCTGTCCCACCCAGTCCTGCAGCTGTTCAGTCTCAAAGAAATACACACAGAGGCTTATATTAATTATAAACTGTTTGGCCTGTTTCTCAGGCTTGTTATTAATTACCTCTTACAGCTTAAATTAACCCATAATTCTTATCTATGTTTAGCAATTTGTATTGGTACCTTTTTTCAGTGACGTATTCTTATCTCATTTCCTCTGTGTCTGGCTGAGGACTGCATCTCTGCATTTCCTCTTCCCAGAATTCTCCTAGTCTGGTCACCCTGCCTATACTTCCTGTTTAGCTACTGGCCAATCAGCATTTTATTAAACCATTATGAATGACAAATCTTTACACTGTACAAGAGCATTCCACAGTATTTTCCCTTTTTTTCTTTTCAGATCAAGAACCTTGAGTCTAATCTCCTTTGTTTAGCATTTTTTTCATGATGATTATCCACAACAACTTGTAACCAACACTCTAAACAAAGACAAACATCCATAATCCATTTTGGGGGGGGGGGGGAATGTGGACATAGTTTTCTAGGCTACTTCCTGCTGATTAGGGTTATTGATAATCTTATGAGGACCCAAACAAATTTAGGATTATGGTCAAGTCCTGACTGGAGCATTCTGTGAGTTTGGATCATTTCAGTCAGCAGCCTTGAAGCTGTTCTGGATGTAGAACTCAGAGGAAACTGCAACAGAGGTGCTCTGAAACTATGGGTCATCTGGACCATCTGTTCCCATTGGAGAATTTTCATGGGGTTTCTTGATCAAACCTTATTTTTCTTAACCCAGAATGAATCTACAGCCTCTCACTTCCTGTGGAAAAAAAAACAAAACCTCTTCTCCAAAGTAACATATCCATTGACTTAAATTTTCAAGTCAATAAACATTTATAAACAATTATTTTGGGAATTTGGGTGTGGTTTTCTCCAAACTTCTTCCTGCTGTTTATTGGGCAAAGTATTTTTAAGGTTCATGGATACCTTTCAGGGGGCTTGTTCCATCAAACCACATTAGCCTGGGAGGAATCCACAGGTTCCCATCCTCTGTGAAAACAAAAGCAGAACCGCTTTTCCAAACTAGCCTATCCTTAGACTCAAATTTTGAAGTCAAGATATCTTTAAAATATATATGTTGATTTAGCTTAGCAGCCCCTAGAATTAAATGTCTCTCTGCAGTCAAAAACTTCAGAGAAAACACAATAATAAACATAATCCAGACTTTCTGTGTATATTCCATCTTTACATGGCTTATTTTCCTTTACTCCTTTAATCTATGACTGTCTGTACTCTTTTACATTACTTTTACTGTCTCCTTAGAAACTTTCTTTTATTTTTTAAAACTGTTTACTTCTTTTAATAACTTTCTATACTCTTTTTCTTCTCTGTCCCAAGAGTTCATGTTAGGAACCTGAAGGCAAGAGCTGATGCAGAGGCTGTGGAGAAGTGTTGGTTGCTTGCTGGTTTTCTCCTCAAGTCTTGCTCCCCCTATGTTTTACATCACCCAGGGCTACCAGCCCAGAGGTGGAATCACCCACAGTGAGTTAGGACCTCCCACTTGCCATCAAAATTTACAAGTCCAGAGAATTTGCTGCTCTTTGCAAAGGTTTGAGATTTGATTCTAGTACCCACATTGGGTGACTCACAATTGCCTATGACTACAGTTCTGGTGATCCAGTGCCCTCTTCTGATCTCTGTGGGCATTTTCATGCAAGTGGTATGCTTGCATACACACACACACATACATACATACATACATACATACCCCTAAAATAAAATACATCTTTTTAGAGGGATGGTGATAGACAATGACCTCTGGGCCACACACAGTTTCTTTGTTCTGTTCTTAGAAAAAATCATGAAATTGCTATCTCATTATTCTAAATCTGTCCCTGGGCCATGGTCACTCATATTTGGGCTCCCACATAAACCACACCTTTTATTCCTTTGAGTGAGAGCTGTTTCTTTTGTTAACAATCCCCAGATGGTGAGGAAAAGAGTCAACATGAACTAAGGCTAAAACATCCATGTGCAGATGAAAATGATGACATTCATGTTGGATTTTAAGCAGTATTATAGCAGAGGGATGGACAGTTGCCAAAACAGACATCAGCAGGAAAGATACTGTGTTCAAAGCAGCCATCAGCACAAGTTTTAGAAAACTATTGTTTGAAGAAATGAGACTCCCTAGAGGAACAAAGTCTTTGAGATCTTGCCTCTTCCCTCAGGGAAATGTTGGCAGGACTTCTACTCACTATTTTGGCAAGTTTTGTCATTCATTGGTCTTCTGTAATGAAGCAGGTTATTGAAACAGGTGCCTGTTGGTCATTTCTCCGTGGAGAGAAATATTTCCAGCTTGGCATTTACCTGTGGTGAGAATTTTATCAGCAAGAAATTATGAAAAATGAGTTCATAGCATATCATAGAGGCTGTCTCTGACTCGTGTCTATCTCTAAGGGGGTGGGATTATACCTATGGGATTGGGGTTCCTGCAATGTGCTCTTTGAACTTAGCATAAAGGGTTACTTCTCCAGACCATTTCCAGATGTAACCTCAAACCTGATCCCCACAAATAGGAGAAAATACCAGAGACTGATTTCTAGGAAGAAATGTGTTTGCTATTATCAAAGAGAGGGACACTGGACTGACTGAACCTACAGGAGCTAACCAGGGATTTATTTAGTGGTCAATAGACCTTTTACCATTGGTCTATGACTTGAGTTTTTTTTAATTTATCTCCACAATGCCACTTAGTGAGAAACAAAGCAAAGGCCGATTCCTCTTCACAACAAACATGGAAAGGTATGTCTTGTCTCTCACACTAGAAGCTTTGGATTGTCCATATGTGCCTTTTCTCATCTTAAGATAGCACACATTAGAATTCTAATATCAAACAGCTATCTACAGGGAGACAAAAATGAGGCTTTGATATAACATAGTCCCCAAGAACTGTAGAAGGAGCAGCGGGCAGGCCTGCTTTTCGTCCCGCCTGGTTCCCAGCTGCCTGGCTAGCTTATGCCCCGAAATAACAACACACAAACTGTATTCATTTAAACACTGCCTGGCCCATTAATTTCAGCCTCTTATTAGCTAATTCTCACATCTTGCTTTAACCCATATTTAGTAATGTGTGTAGCACCACAAGGTGGTGGCTTTCCAGGAAAGATTCAGCATGTATGACCTGGCAGCTGGCTCCATGGCGTCTGTCTCAGAAAGGAGAGGCATGACATCTGACTAACTTCCCTTCTTCCCAGGATTCTGTTCTGTCTATTCCACCTATCTAAATCCTGCCCTATCAAAAAGCCAATGCAGTTTCTTTATTAACCAATGAGAGTCCTCCATCAAAGAACAGTTTCTTAGTTAGGGTTTCTATTGCTGTGATGAAGCAATATGACCAAAAAGCAAATTGGGAAGTGTAAGGTTTATTTGGCTTACATTTACAATATGAACACCATATTGCTGTTTATCACTGAAGGAAGTCAGGACAGGAACTCAAACAGGACAGGAACCTGGAAGCAGAAGCTGATGCAGAGGCCATGGAGGGGTGCTATTTATTGGCTTGCTCTTCATGGCTTTCTAAGCCTGCTTTCTTATAGAACCCAGAATCACCAGTCCAGGGATAGCACCACCCACTATAGGTTGGGTGCTTCCCTATCAATCACTAATTAAGAAAATGCCCCAAAGCTGGATCTCATGGAGGCATTTCCTCAACTGAGGCACCTTCCTCTCTGATGACTGTAGCTAGTGTCAAGTTGACACACAAACCAGCCAGTATAGTCAACAACCCCAGAAAAGTCTCGTCTCAGTACCTAGGCAGATATCTGCAATCTCAGTGTCTCCTCTTTCCCAGGCAAGCTCTGACTGAAGTATTCTGCACACTTGGCTGCCAGATCTGCAAGCATTCCTGCTGGCATGCCCAGGTTTGGTTAAAATGCCCTGTGCACATGTCCCTGCCACTCTTTGCTCACATCTGTCCCCATGGTGCTCTAATCCTTCAGATGTCTCACTTCTAGTGATGCTTTGTCCCTATGCAGTAAGATGGTACCGGCTTTATCTCTGCAATCCTGGGCCTGGAATATAACTGGTGCTCTAAAGGGCTGAATGGAGCTGAGATAGATGGGACTCATCAATTAGCAGATCCTGGGATCTTTAGATAAGACCCTGTATAGGCTCCTAATATAGTAGATACAACTGTGAGATCCAAAATAGATGGAGGGTGGCTCAATATCAGGTATTGTGTGGGTTCTAGGGTGGGGTCTGGGATTCAGTTCTCCTAATTCTTAATCCTGGAATTCCTTATCCAAGTTAAATAAAAACTATGGAACATGCATTTACTATATGCAAGGTTCTATGAAATAAGCATGGCTCGTGAACTCACGCAATTTCTATTTCTAAATAAAAGAACATACACACAAACACACACACACACACACACATATATATATATATATTTCATACATATATTTATGTAATATAGTTTAATGTAAATGGAGATCCTGCAAACATAAAATGAGCTAGAGCCCAGGTGTAACATGAGATTGATTCCAGGACAATTGTACCAGACACCCTAGGTGCTTTGAGCTGCTTCACAGTGGCCTCTCTCTGGTGGTATCAATTGTGTCAGCCACACAGTTTCTCCCTCGTGCTAACACATCCCTTCCTGAACAAGCATTTAGTGCTTTCTGCTTCTAGCCCTGCCCTGGTGCCAGGGAGCCACTCAGCATTTACACAAGCTCCCTGGGAGGGAGGCGACAGGCTTCTAGGGAAGCATCCCATAGATGAAGGGCAATACTCACTAGATGGACACCCAAGCCTTCCACCCTTTTGGAGGAGAGGGGCACTGTTGTGAGACATTTGCCCATCTTTGGGCATGGGGTCTTCAGTGAAACTGACTCACTGAGCCTATGCAAGGACGATGCACAGAGCACAGAAGATATTGGCACTTCTCCCTTCCCTTGCTCCCTCCCTGAACCTCAGATGTGCTCCCTAAAAATCTCTTTTCAAATACGCTCCCCAGAGAACCTTGGCTCACTCTTTTCTTTTGTGGGAACCAAAATCAGAACATGAAGTCAGAGGTACAAGATTACCCTAAGATTTTCTATGGGTCCCCAGTTTGTGTGTGTGTGTGTAGTGTGTGCATATGCGTGTGTATGTGTATGTGTGTTTGTGTGTATAAAATAATATTCACCACAGCATTGATATAAAGACATATAACATTGAGAGAGGATCCACTACCATTATATTCATCTTGTCTTTTGAGTTTTAAACATTTCTTTTATGATATATTCGCTCCTGTGTATGTACACGAACATGTAAGCATAGGTAGATGCCCACGGAGGCGTGAGATCTCCTGGAGCTGAAGTTATAGGCTGTTGTAAATCACCTGGCATAGGCACTGGGAACCCAACAAAGGTCCGCCGAAGGGATGGCTGGCACTCTCAATCCCTTGCCATCTCTCCAATCCTCTTCTGATTCTAATAGCATTGAAAATTAAACATCTCCATGTACCCCTAAACAAGTCACGGGGCCTAACAGATACATCCACTGTGAAGAAGAGCACACAACAGAGGAAGGAAGACCACAGAACACCACGTGACTGGCGCTAAGCCATAAGGATTAAGAACAGACTCCGTTTAATACGAACAGACTGGGGCATGATCCTCCTACACTTTGAACCAGGTCATTAGTTTTTAAAAGATACTCATCTTTATTATAGAAGAAAATCAGATTTAATACAAGAACTGTGAATCATGCAAAACTATTAAGATAAGAATAGCAGTTTATTTTGCTAGTCATTATAATCCCTGCACTGTGGCACTCTTCCTGCTGGTCATATTGAGTGGGCTTGGTTTGGTGTTTGAATCATTTGTGTTAGTGATATTTAAACCCAGGAGACTTCTGCCTGAGGGCTATGGGAATATTGTTCTTTTCTTCCTTTTTCTTCCTGGCATCTTTGCCGAGGATAGGACTATGCCTTTTGTCTGACAGTGACTTTTCTGATGATCTCTGGAAACGCTCATTACCTTCCCCTTAAACACCTGTGTTGTCATTCCCGAGTCCTGTGGAGGGTGAAACCCCACATGCTGTGGGCTGGAGAGAGGCTCAGCTGTTACCAGCAGGCAATGCTCTTGATCCAACACCTCTGTCCTCAGGCACTGTGTCCACATGAACTTACCTACACACAGACTGACACAGAACTGGAAAGAAATTGTTTTTTAATTCTACATACTGTAGTCTGTTCGTGTGTGTATGTAATACATATATTAAATATTATATATTATATACATTACATATATGATACATATACTTATATAATATACATTATATATGTATTAAACACATGAACAGACTATATATATTCATATATATATATGAATATATGAGACTTATTAGGCTTGTTTAAAGGGTACAGTCTGTGTGGTCCAACAATGGCTGTCTCATACTGAAGGACGAAGAATCTGGTAGTTGTTCGGTCCCAGTCTGGTGCTGAGTCCCGTAGTGTTCCTGAAGAGCTGATGTTCTTCAGGCTACAATAGAATCCCAAAGAAGTTGCTTCTAATGTCCATGAAGAAGTCCTGTAACCCCAGGCTAGATGGACTTTTCAGAAAGGATGCAGGTAAATAGGCACAAGACAAAGCTTCCTCCTTCCACGCCCATTTATGTGGCTGCCACCTATATAAATAGCCACCCGGGTTTAGGGTGGGTCTTCCTGTTTCAAATATTCTGATTAAGAAAACCCCTCCAAGTGTGTCCAGCATCTGGGTTTTAGCTTATTCCAGATGTGGTCAAAGTAACTCAGATTAACCATCCCAAATCCCTTTTTCCATGTCCTAGTCTTGTCTGTTGTAGAGCATACCTGTAAATTCTCCCCTGCATCTACTGTGATGCTTTTTCTCTACCTGAAGAGACAAGTTCGCCTGTCAGGTCACACTCTCTACCTTCTAAGGCCGTCTCTCTCTTTCTCCATTCTGAGTATTTTCCACACACCTCTTCTGAAGACTTCATCAGGTGACTCTGTTGCTGTGAATGCTGCATCTCAGGGACTTCCCGACCACCCGTTGTGTTGGTCTTCTTCCGTGATCTGTGAACTTTTCTCCTTGGGTTTTTCTTCTGAGCTACAAAGGCCCTCACGGGGGCATGCTGGGTGAGTGTTTCAGTTGTGACTTGGTGGATTGATTGCATCTTTTCACGTGATCAACAGCTCAGGCATCCGCAGCACATCTCCCAAGCCAGCCCACTCAGCCATGGTCTTCCTGGTAACCCAGAGTCTACCACAGGCCAGAGCAATCAGTCAACATTTTTTGAGGGGAGGAGGTTCGTTTTATGCTTTATAGTGCAGTCATCATGGGGAGTCAAGGTGAAAGCCCAAGGCAGGGACCTGAAGGCAAAACCTAAAGCAGCAGCCGTGAGGATCGCTGTTTATCAGCTTGCTTCTCAGCCAACTTTCTGCCAGAATTTTACAATCTGCATTCTGACAAATAAATCTGAATTCATTTAAAGTCTCCCTCCCAGCCAGACCTGGTGGTCCATGCCTAGAATCCTAGCAATAAAGAGGCTGAAGTAGAGATTATCCTCCTGAAAGTTCAACGCCAGGTTGAGCCACAAGTTTCTGATCAGCAAGGCTTATGGAGTATGATACTGGTTAAAATAATAATAAAATAAATAAGATACAAATGTATACATAAATAAAATGAATAAAATCTGCATCCTTCCTTTTACTCCCTGCTGATTATAACAAAGATATTAAATCAGAGGCACACTCAGAACTTAGAGAGAAACATTGAATGGGCTGAAATTGTTTAAAAGTATATGTTTGTACATTTTTTTTCCTGAGGAGAGTCCACAGCTTTCATCAACTCATAAGGGAATCTTAGCCTCAAGGAAGCTTGAAAGCAATTGCTTCAAATCATCTTGAATGTCTCCTAAATTAAATCTAGCCCTTGGTGGTACATCAGGAGTCACAAATTTAGGTTTTGAGACATTGCCTCTGTGTCTTCCCTGGTGTCTGTAGGAGCTCAGAGGGAAGTGTCCAATCAGGGGTGCCACAAACATGACTCCAAGGAGATTCTTTACAGTGACACATGTGGGCAATTGGGGGTTCGGTGGAGTTGCAGAGAGGCTATTGAAGGGATCAGTTGAGGGGAAAAAATAGCCAGTCAGATCCTGGCTGTTCTCTGTACTGCATTATTCACCTCTACTCCTTTGGAACTTGATAGCACGGGAACATAAATAGAATACACACAAGAGTAGGACAGAAAGCATGGCAAGAGATTTGGTGGGGTGGAGTTACCTTCTGATGATTAAAGGTTTAATTCGCCAGAAAAATACAATCATTTAAAATTTCACGCACATATATTTTTAAAAAGGGCCGAGGGAATGGCTCAGTCAGCAAAGTGCTTGTGGCACAAGCATGAAAACTTGAGTGTGGAGTCTGGCACGCACATAAAAAGCCAGGTGTGTCTTGGGGATCTCAGTGCTGATAAGGCAGAGACAGGAGGATTTCTGGGGCTCACCCTATCAGTAAACTCTAGGTTCCCTGTCTCAGGGGCTAAAAGCAAGACAGACAACACCTGAGAAGCAGCATCTGCCATTGACCTCTGACCTCCACAAACCAACTCAGACATGTACACACGAACATGTATAAACACACACATACACACATACACAGTTAATGCCCTACAAAAAATAAAAGCCTAACTTCATAATCTTAAAAAAAATAAAAATCAAACATTGGAAGAAATATAAGAATACTTGAGAAGATTCATTATCAAAGAAAGAATGTTTTTAACAATTGAAGACTAATATGTGTTATCTATGAGTGTGTTTTCACAAATAGCCCCCTGTCAGGTGACTTACCACAAATTAAGTACAGAAAGCAAATGCTTCCAAAGCCACAGAAGAAGGTCACCAGATTGAGATGCAAACCCACCCTCCTCTGGCCCCCAAATCGACACTTTCCAGGGGAACTTGCTAGCAAGAACGGAGGAAGATATTGCAGAACCAAAATCTGTTTTTAAATCTACATAATTCATTTTTGTTGAGTATTTCTCTTCTCCTCGGCTGCGGCTCCTTGCTATTTTCCCCCACCTGTTAATTACTTGGGGCTTGTGTGGGGGCGGACTTGGCTTCCCACAGCAGCCCAGGCAGGTTGTCACACTGTCAAGGATCCCTTCATTAACAAGCTGTCAATATGCTGCCAACAGCCACCATTTGGTTTGTTCAGGGAGTGGAGCTGTGGTGTGGAGTCTTGGCTCGATCAATTAGAGGAATTTAAAAAAAAAAAAAAAGCAAGAGGCAGATGTCTTCCAGTCTGTTCTCCGCAACAGACTTGGGATATGGCGTGGGCTTTCGCTGGAAGGAGGGGGAGTTTAAAGAACGTGTCAAGGAGGAGGCAGCTAACAGAAAAGTATGGCGAGCAAGACGAAAGCGCTGAGAGAAGCAGGCGTCTCGTGCCACAGGGTTTCTGAGTAATTCTAGCTGTGGCCGTGTCCTTGCCGCAGAGGGCAGCTCAAAATCAAGCTTTAAAAATGGTCACGAAGCCACCAGTCCGAGTTTTAAAGTGAAAGGTGCCATTTGCCTACAACTTTTTCAAAGTCACCCTAATGAAGCAGAGATGATCTGCCAGTCCCTGGCAGCCCTTTTCGGGAGCCTGCACTCTTTCCGTTAATTGGCACTGTCAACCTCTCAGCCCCCAGGTCCCCAGGCTTTCCAGTCACGGCATGCCGTCAGACATGTAGCTTTTCAGAGGACCTTGTATAAAAGAAAGGGAGAAAGCTCGCTTCTGAGCAACTGTTCCCAAAGCTTGAGTCTCAATAAAAACTTTATTCTGTTCCTGGAGTCTCAGACCCTGCTCCTACATCACTCTCCACGCCCGCCGAGCAGCCGTGCCCACCTAAAATGTGCTCAGATTCTCTCCAACCAGAAAGACCTCAGGACAGAAAGCAATTTCCAAAGTTTGCCTCCGAGCTGCCTTTGTTGGAAAGTGAGTGTGCACTACTCAAGGTTTCAAGAGCTAATAAAATACAGTCTGTTCTAGAGGTGCACACCTGTGATCCCAGCTCCCGAGAAAAGGAAAGGGGGAGGATCAGAAGTGCAAGGCCAGGCTGGAAAGAGGGTTTGGAGATTAATGGCACTGGCTGTTCTTCCAGAGGACCCAGGTTCATTTTCCACCCACAGGGCAGGTCACAACCACCTGTACTCCCATCAGGGGATCCAACACCCTCTTCTGGCCTCCATAAGCATCAAATGGGCACACAGACATACATGAAAGCAAAATGCCACATACATTAGAAAAACTCAAAGAGTTCAAGCTCACCCTCAGCTACATAGTAAGTTGGAGGCTAGCGTGGGCTACATGAAACCTTTGTAGAGTGGTGGGGAAGAGATCCTAAATTACGTTCACTTATTTTAGATTCTGCCCATTTCCCTGTGACATATGACATTTGTGGACACAAGCACTGGTTGGCCAGAATGTCAATGCTCTCATCGACTAGTGAGCTAAGAAAATGGCAAACGTCAAATCTAAATGTGCAAACAGTGACAAGAACCCTCTGACGGGAGACATGGCATCACACACATTCTAGATTGTTTGGGAATTAAATCTTTCAAATCTCTTAACATTTGGAGGACCAAGATGATGTTTTGCTTGGTTGTAGGCTTTATTTAAACTATATATTCTACAGCTAATTCCTGGGTTAACTCCTAGCTAAGTAAATGAGAAGGAAATCTTCAGAAATAACAGAAGATGGGTAAGCAAATGGAGAAGAAGGGGTCTGTTACGCAATCCAAGAGAAAAGACCTGACAAAGCTGGACCAACGGAAAGGAGAAAATCAGAAAGAAATCCACGTGCATCGGTAACCAAAACAAGTGGAAATGGAATGACTGATTTAAAATAAAGATGATTCAAGCTGGGCTGCGGGGGAGAGGCTCGGTGAGTGCCTGCCACACCAGCCTGGCAAGCCAAGCAAAGACTGATTCTGCAAGCCTGTCTAGAGACGTGAAACTAAAGCAACCAGCAGGAGGACACAGGAAGTTACTTATTTCTGTCTTTCTTTCCCTCATTCCAGCCTCCCTCCTTCCCTTTCTTCTTGCTTTTCTTTTTCTCTTTTTTTCTTTCCTCTCTGTCTGTCTTATTTCTATGAGATATTCATAAAAATGGATTGTTTTGGGTTCATAGAAGAGGAAAATTAATGCAGATGATGCAAAGAAATAAACACAAACAAAAAAAGGTTGGCCCTGAGCCCCACCCAAAGAGGAACATGCCTGCTGCAGCCAGAGTGAGGGAGAACATCACCTGGAAGTGTGCAGTTGACTACAGAAAGAAAATGGCAGGGCAACACTCCCTTGTCACAGCTGGGTATCAGTGTTTGGTTTTCTGCATAATTCATAGTACAAAAAGAATAGATTTGATGGAGCAGAACTGGGAATCTGAACAGACTCGCATCCAAATCATAACATTAGCACTCATTCACTTCACAGCCCATGGAAAACAATATTAGAGACAGTCTAACGTGACCCTCAATAGAATCATGACAGTAGGCAGACCCACATCCAACCCACATTTGTGACAATATATGCAAAGGCTGACCCAAAAGCTGCAGTCCCCACTAGACTCTGCAAGCCCAACTCACTATACAGATTGTATGGCCCCAAAGAGGAGAGAGAGGAAAACTTGGTGACTCTCTTTATGCGTTCACTTTACCTTGCTCAGAAGTATTCTGTTTTTTAATTCTTTACTAAGCAGGGGGAAAGAACCATTCGGACTAGCTGGTGTCATTTTCTGAGTTCTGGTGAAAAACAATCCACTCAACAGAGCTTCTGCCAGCTCTGTTGAGGCTCTGGTATTCCAAATACTTATAGATTTTAGGAATGCTCCAGCCTCTAGCCTGTGAGGCATTTGGAAGGACAAATTTGTGTGATGGCAGAGAGAAGGCTCAGAATGGAGACCCATAAAGTCCAAAGAGTGGGCTAAGGATGATGAGGTCACCTTTGAGGTCACCTTTGAACAGCTCTGAGCAGGTTTTGCGTGAAGTCTGGTGAGCAAAGAACCTGGTGGATGCAGAGTACTGAAAGGCCCTTTCCGGAGCCAGAAAGTTACCAGGGACCCAAAATTCATTCCTCCAACTATGCAGAGAATATTTACAGGATGTCCATGTGCCAAGCACGCTGGTAGGTATTGGGATATGACAGTGATCAAAGCAGGCGACATCAGGGTTGGAGATATGGCTCCGTGGTGAGAAGTGTACACTGCTCTGGAAGTGGACTGGGCATAGTTCTCAGCACCCACACCAGGAAGCTCAGAGCATCCTGTAACTCCAGCTCAGGGCATCTGGTGCCATCTTCTGATCCCTGAAAGACACCAACATGCACATGCACAGACACACTACACATCAATTAAAAAATGAAAATAATTCTTTAAATAAAACAGACAAACTAGCTACTTTGAGGACCTAAGACTTAATAAAACATAAACATATATTATGGTAAGTGCTAAGGGGAAGAGATAAAGATAATGCAGGGAGGGGAGACATGGGGACCAGCTATATGTGGGGTAAACAGGCTCCTTGGGGAAGGTTTCACAGGGAGGATGCAGAGGTAGGGGACTAAGAAAAACAAGAGCGGAAGCCACGTGGCTATCTGGAAAAGAGCAAGCCAAACTGAGGAAGTAACAGTCTCGAGGCAGGAATGCATACAAATTGGCCAAGCCCCAAGTTTTACTTATGATGACAGGGCCACTGTATATACCATGTTAGGAGACTCCTCTACGGATAGCTGCACTGAACTCTGCTCATGTCTTAGGAGCTATCACTAGTGACATGGATTCAGAGTCCCCTCAACCTCACGGCCAGCCCTCTCCTTGCCATGCACAGCCAGGGTCCCCTGCAGTAAACCATGCTCCCATCTCATGGCTTAGGAGCTATCACTAGTGACATGGATTCAGAGTCCCCTCAACCTCACGGCCAGCCCTCTCCTTGCCATGCACAGCCAGGGTCCCCTGCAGTAAACCGTGCTCCCACCTGTGCGAATTTATTGAAAGAGCACATACCCTCTAGCTATGGTTTCCCCAGAAACCACACTTCCCTTATTATTATATTTTATTAGTTTCCTTTTCTTTTTACAAGGTAAAACTATTAGATGTGAAATCCATTTTGTTCTGCTAGAAACTGTACCACATTTGACACTACCCGAAACAGACTCCAAGATTAAAGCCTCTTGCCTTGGTGAATACATTTTCTGACCCGGCACTGCCATCCAGTCATTGTGACTATTTCTTCCCACCTAGCAATGGCCCATAACTTGGAGCTCCTCTTTCACATTCTTTCTCTTTCCTGATTTTATTTATGCTCCTAAGTGACAAATTTCAGGGAATCTTTCAGCGCTCACTAGAAGCTAATTTTGAGATGAGGATGTAAGAGTGTTAAAAATAAATTCATCACGAGCACAGGGGTGTCTGTTTAGAATGCTGATGTTCTGTTATCTGTTGAAGGCAACTGTGAAGCCGCGAATCCTCAGCGGTGGCTGTCCTCACCCCACATCCTGCCTCCATCAGTGCAAAGCAAAGAGTCGCTGCCTCCATTGGAAACCCATGCTTCTGCGCCATGAGTTTTCCCAATCCTCAAAGCTTTTTCAGGGTCTTAAATCCCCATTAAATATGACCCTCCACCACCACCACCACTGAACCACATTACCCTCAATTCCGTGGACAGTCTGGATTGCCATTGACCTTGCAGCATCTGAAGCCCCAGCACTTTGTCGTGGTGCCCTCATCAGTGAGATTCATCGCCACCCCTCTCTTGACCAGGACTCATTTGTGGGTATTTCTGTCTCAACACACTCCATTTCCAGTATTCTGGGTTGTGTTCTAGCTCTCTGGGCGCTAAGAACTCCAAACCCTTTAAGGGTTTCTTATGCACATTTTGAGGGTGCCCAGGGATAGCCGCTCATTCCTGTCATTCATTTCCCACTGATCTGGCCTTATACCCAGCAGTCAGAAAACTCACAGATCCCTCCAATTGACAAGTCAATAACAAATTGACCTGTTTTCATAGCCTGTGCACAGGATTCTCAGTACTGAGTTTCTCTAGCTTATCCCACTAGGGCCCCAGTCTGCCCACTGTGCACTTCATAGGCTTTGCTCATGTGTCATCCATGGCGATCCTTTCCGAGGAATCACTGACTTCTGCTACTGCAACTCAAAGCTTGGTACATTGGCTGGCACTAGCATCTGCTCTCCTGTGTGTACACTCTGCCGCCACTTGGCCCACACCAGCATCTTTGAAGTTATCGATGGCTTTGTTGATCTGTGTTTCCCTGCAACACAATGACTGTGTCTTAGATAACAGGAGGGAAATGGTGACGGAGGGAGAGATCCTGGTTTTATACAGGGAGGAAAAAGAGAAATTGTAAGACTTACCCAGATTCCATGGCTAGAAACTATAATTCCCAGTCCCAAGAGCAATGTGTGTGTGCGTGTGTGTGTGTGTGTGTGTGTGTGTGTGTGTGTGTGTGCAGGTTTGAATGCACATATGTATGTATGCATGCCTATCTAGTTTAGAGATCAGGCTCAGGTGCCATTTCCCAGGAGTCCCCCACCTTGTTTTCTGAGAGAGAATCTGTCACTGGGACCTGGTACTTGCTAAAAGGACTGGACTAGCTGGCCAGTCACACACACTCACATGCACATGCACAGATGCACACACATGCACACATGCACACACCAACATCTGTCTGTCTTTGCTTCCCTAGCACTGGAATTATGGGTATGAACACTGCATCCAGCCTTTTAACACAGATTGTGGGGATGGAACTCAGGTCCTCGTGCCTGTGTAGAAGACACCATACAAAGAGAGCTACTTCTCTGACCCCATGCACAGCTTTAAGATCTAAAAGACCAGGACTCTCCACCTACGCCACAGGTGCCACATCCATCACTTTTCCCTCTATTTTGTTGGAAATGGCATGAGTGTGCTTTAAAAGACAAGCAAAGACAGAAAACTCTTATGGCCTCCCACTGGGACAGGGCTTTTACCCAACCTCTCCCCATGCTTCCCCAACAGAATAGCCAAGTGCTGATCTCCCTGCTGAGCAAGTCCTGACAGTGCCCTTGGATGACTCTCCCAGGACTACAGATGTCTCGTGTAACCAGCCCTGAAGCTTCTCCACACCGCTGCATCCAGGTGCAAGGCTGCAAGTGAGCCTCACTGTGCCAAGTTTTGGAGTCTACAATTCTGTACCCTCTGGAAGTCTCCCCACCATATCAGTGCCTACAATGGCCAAATGCAAGAGTCAACTGATAGCATTTCTGCCCACCAGACTCTGGCCATGATTTAGAGACTCGTGGCTAGGCTCTCTTTCTGGGAAGGCCTGATCATCCAACCAATGAGAGCACAGCTAAGTGACCACTTCCAGCAGCAGCTCTACCCTACCTCAGTTTTCCACCATGAGAAACCCAAGACCATGTTCCTCTTGGGTCCAATTCATGGCCTTTCTAGTGAGCAGCTCTATCCTTAGCTTCCTCGGGGTCAGTCAAGACATTATGTAGCCTGCATCAGGATGGAACTCTTTTTCTTCCACCCCACCATATGGTTCCTACTCTGATGCCCAAATTTCTCAAACTCTTCTTACAAGACAGCCCAGCTGACCCAGGAGTTCTTTCTAGGCTCCTACACCATCTATTTACTCGCCCACGATTTCCATTTCTATTTCCCGTCCTGTGATATTTCCCTCTGTTTGATTCCTATCAGTTGGAGATGGAGCATGGAGTGATCAGAAGAGGGGGCAGGATTTCTGAATGTGATGGCGCCTTTGGTTACCAGGAGAGAAGTTAATTTGCTGAGGGTCATTGTTTAGACTGATGTTCCAGCCTCTAGATTCCTGGTTTGCATCCAGTCACCTGTGCCCATGGGCACAAGCCTCGAAAAGGTTTCCTGGTCCTTCAGCCCCTTAAAATGTCAACAGTGAACAGAGTTAACTCCCTGTGGGCGGTTGATTGTCAGTGTTTAGTGCTAGTATTTACACATAAGATTAAGAATAAGAAGGATTATTTCTTTCCATAATGGATTTCTTTTTTCTTTTTGGCTTCCATCTTAATGTCATTGCTATCTAAATAGAGACTTTCAATTCCTGTGTGAAAATGGAGAAAATACCTTTCGTGGTCAGAAGGTAAATAAATGGAAATTGAAGGGAGAGATGAGAATGGAGCGAATTCCATGTACCAATTCACAGCCTGTCTTTGCAGCGGGTGTTGTGAATTCACCCCATGTTCTTTCCCAGGAGAGTGCGCCCTCCCCATCTCACGTACTTGTTGGTTGATGTCTCACTAATGACATACCCCAACTATGAAGAACTTCCCAAGTTGACCTCCCCTGAGCCACTCTACTGCCAGTAACAGACAAAGGGGTATGGCTAGCTTCCTCCTTACCCATGGTGAGCCAGAACCTTCACCTTTGCCTCCTACAAGGCTTCCCTACAAGTTAATGGCTCAGGTACTGAAAAGAAATCGCACTTACTCTGTTGTACTGTACTATAGAAGATAGGCCCTCACTAATCAATCCATTCACATCTACTAAGGGGATGCCCTCACTGGCTTCATGCAAGACCCCAATAACTAAAGAAATCCTGAGAAAAAAAGAACAATACTGGAGGAATTATAATTCCATATTTTAAGACATATTACAGTTCTATAGTTTTAAAATTAAAACAGTATGGTACTAGCGCAAAAATAGACACTTGGACTAAAGGGAAAAAAATAGAAGACCTAAACTTGAGTAGATGTAACCACAGCCATTTGATATTTGACAAAGACACCAAAACCATGCACTGAGGAAAATAAAGCATCTTCAACTGGATGTCTATATGTAAAGAATGAAATTAAAACCTTATTTATCCTAACACACAAAAATAAATTCCAAATGGATCGAAGACCTCAGTGCAAAACCTGAAGTTGCTAGAAGGAAATACAGGCCATACCCTATGAGATACAGGTGTAGGAGAGGACTTGCTGGATAAGACTTGATTTGCTTAGCAATAACAGCTACCAGTTGACAAATGGGGCCCAGTTCAGCCTTTGGTCTACCGTTGTCATAGTACCTTCCCAACTGGGATGCAAAGAAAGAAAAATAACTTTAGTTTCAACTGTGACTTGTGTGCTTGGTCCTAAACTGAAAGATCTAGGACGGCAGAGCCTCATCACATCAACATTTTATCTTAACATTTTATCCTTCATAATTTCTGAAGTTCCCTATAGGGACTCCACCTAGTCCTTTCACGTTTGCTGTTGGGCAAGTGGGATGTGCGTGAAATGTCTCTTAATTGACCTGGTGCTCTCTAAATATCCTCTGTATCATCCCATGGAGAGACAGGGCTTGGTGGTCCCCAAGGAGAAGGTATTCCTACTTCCAGTGTCCTACCCAGGGCTTACGATGTCTCCGGCCTTTGTGACACACAGACTGGCCTGTCTTGGTATCTTCAAGACCTGGGAATGCTGCCTAGCTGACTGGTTCTCTCAGGGACCTGACTAACCCCACTCAGAGGGTCTCTCATATATGCTGTGTCTATAACCACCATGCTATAAGGCAACCTTTCTCTCCCCACGAAGTTCCTTCCCTCATGACATCATCTTTCAGCACATTCTAAGTAAATCCACACTGGGGAGAAGCCAAAACAAACTTAGGAAAGCCAGATCCCCACTTCCCTGCTCTGGTCATGTGGCTTCCTCTGGCCTTACCTCTATCTCACTTCGCCCCACACCTGCCAAGATTAAGATTCATGGGATAGTTTATTTACTCATCCTGATTTTTAAATATTTCCAAAGTTCAAAACTCTATAACCAACTCTTCCAGGTTGTGTGGAAGACAAGCAGACAGCTAGAGTAACTCAGAACACTTAACAAACTCTCATCTTTCAAGCCAGCGCCTCCCATCTCTCCTCATAGTAAGACTCTCTCTCAAAGCACTGGGACAATCTCAGGGCATACCACAAGAGCCTTTATTTAGCTTTGATGGGGTCAGGAGGCTGATGGGGAGCACTAGTAAGGATCCCTTACATCACCAAGGATGTGGGTGTGGCTCACATGAGTTGTTAGTCCCTGCTTCACAATTTTCTCTTCTGTCCCATGTGACAAACAGGGGGTCCTAGGCACATTATTCTGAGGGTAGTAGCAGAGCGAAAGAGAAACCCAAATGTATGTGTATATTTCACACTCTGTAGGTTTCAGGTCTGCCGGCATCCATTAGCCAAATCAAGCCACATGAGAGAAAACTGTACTCTACCAAATGAAGGTCTACTGAGGACTGAGGATCAGATAAGGTTGTTAGAAATTGGGGTGTGAAGAACTGGACAAAAACGGATGTCCTGGATGCTGACTATTTCAGAAAGACGCGTGTGACACATCTTTTCCCCTGGCCTCACTGATCACAGCAGTCCCTGCCAAGGTATGACCTACTTAAGAGCAGGAGTTGTAAACAGAAATTGAGCCTGGTCCTGCCCCTGGTCTTCACAGTGGATGCTACAGTCTCCTAACAGGTGTCATCACACAGCCCATACACACCCTGTGGTGAGGCTTGGAGTGACGTGGAGCGCACTTCTACCTTCAGGGGCCGCATCCCTCTGAGAGCTCATGCGCTAACACACCAAGGATGACGCTCATCAGTGAATAACACTCTACACAAGAACTTGAGCTGGTTCTCTCTCAGTACAGCTTGGAGCATCTGCTGGCTTGAGGAAGCCAGGGCTTATTCTGAATATAAATGAGAGGCCACAGAACCACAGTCCACCAGCAGACACGAGGCCGGAAACCCGTCTATCCCAAAGCCAGAGAGTAGAAGATGGAAGACAGAATCAGGCACTCTCTGTTCTCTCGCAGTAGACAACCTCACCTGCCCATGGCGTGCTTCCCAGACCAGCTACACTTTTTATCCTACCTCATTTCCCCCCACAGTATTTACCACCTGAATTGCGTGTATTCATCTGCTGAGGAGAATCCATATTTCCACACCTGAGTATAAGTGTGTAGACTCTGCTTTCCTTGCTGCCCCATCGTCATAAAACACACTCAGTAAAAACTATGTTGGCTACATAAACACACAGGTAGATTGTGGAGCTCGGCTTACATTGGATTTCTACTTCTTATCACTGAAAGAATCCAGAGATGCAGTCAGACAACACCAGCTGAAAGACTATTGGGAGAAGGAGGTCCCCTGAGAGCAGGAAACCTAAGGGCTGCTATCAGATACCAAAGTCTTCATGGAGGGAGAGCATGGAATTCGGAATTCATCCTTTTGGTTCTAGAAGGGGAAGTTAGATTAGGACTTGGTGTAAGGAAATGTTTTTTCAGAATCTTTTAGTGATGATTTGCACTGACATTCAGCAGTGGGCTTCCTGTCACTTGTGCAACGGGTTAATCTAACCAATCAATGGAAACTAGGCCGAGCATGCTACACAGTGCCAGGTCAGAGGCCGGATGATTTCCTACATGGAACACGTGACTACAGTCTTCTCTCTGGAGCCTCCAGACTGCATGTGCGTCTTCCGACCTGAACAGGTGGGGCTCTCATCTTCGCATATGGGCTTTGAAAAGCTTTTATCTTGCCCCTTCCTAGCTTTGGAGCTTAAAGTCTCATGTCTCCGGGAAAGGCAGGCTAGATAAATGAATTTATCCTGCGGTTACACTTCTAAGTGCCCACCTGTGACATATTTCTGGATCAGAGTCTTCAAGTTAATATAAATTTCAGAATTGCACAAAGTTTTATACCATAAGGGACATATTACTGCTGCCCTTGTTTTCCAAGAAAAGTAGTAAACACTCAAAAGACTTAAGTATTTCCCAGGTCAAAAGACAAGTCTAGAAGCTGAACAGTTACCCATGACTCCAGTGTCAAGTTACAGCTTCTTTCCTATCTGAGGAAACTCCTTCATCAAGTAGTATCTTAAAAGGCCCTTCCAGTTCTGGGGACTAGGACCCCACCCCTTCCACCACAACCAACTGAGCCAGTGAGGAAGGTATCCCACACTGCAAGACTCTCTAAGCTAACTGCTCCTGTACTGGAGATTCTCCCTATAGGTTTGCGTTTCTCCAACATCCCTACCTCACCCCTGTCTTTGCACATTCCTGACACCAAAATGGCAAGAGAGGCTGGACCAAGACAGGGCAGGGGGGATGGTGCTAGAGAGTTCCCTTCTGGCATATTAAAACCAGGGGGTTATCACTCTGGGTTTGTGTGGCTTGTACCAGGTGACCCACAGCTAGCTGGTGTCAGAGCCAAGTTATTTGAATTGCGCGTAGGGGAATCAAACAGCCAAACCCCTCTTTCTCTTTCCCTCTTCAGACCACTACCCAGTGTCTTCCCACAGATATTGTTCTGGAAGAAATAGAATTGAGATTACAGTTCCATTTTTTCTTATTTAAAGGAATACAGAGTCTCCTAATTGGGAGACTTAGTAAAGCTACTATTTGTTTACCTCCTTACATCCCGATTTCTGCCCACCACCCTCCATTGCTGCCAGTGAACAATCAGAAAAGCGGTTTTGCAAAAACTATGAAGTTTCCTCTTCTGATCTTGGTTATTATGTTAGCTACCACCACAGCCAGGCTGTTTCACAAAAACCCCCAAATCTCAGGACCCTAAGGCAATGATTATTGACTGCTGTGACTCGAGGGGTCAGGTTTCTGAGAGGAGGAAGCTTGGTGGTGAACTATTGTTTCTGAGGGCTGCCTGACTTAGACAGGGTCCATCCAGCTCCCTGTGCTTCACGCATAAGACTCTGCTCAATGTGTCTCATGGTTTTGGAGACATACACTCTCACACACACCGGCACAAGCACAAGAAAGCACACTGAACACCTGAATATCTCCCAGTCTCTACTCATACAGGGTGTGTTAACGTTCTACCAGCCGATGTATATCATGTGACCAAAGTCAAGAGTGAGTAAAATATTACCCATCCAGAATGGTGGCAGCATGTACTGTTGGGGCTACCATCCCAAAATGCCAGATGCTGACCGACTGAAGCAACAGAAATTTGCTTCCTTGCAGCTCTGCAGCTGGGAACCTAATACCAAGGTATCAGCAGGTTTGGGGCCTCCAGAAGTCTCTTTTCTTGGATTGCAGAAGGCCACATTCACGCTGAGCTCTGAGGAGTCATTTTTCTACATTCACAAGTAACAGGGACTGATAGGGTCTTTTGTTTCTTGCTGGGTTTGTTGTTGAGTTTTTGTTATTATTATCTGTGTTGCTGTTATAGCCGTGGTGCTAAGACTCAAGCACAAGGCTTTGTACATTTTAGGCAAGTACCATACTGAGCTAAATATACACCCAACCTGCAGTCTCATTAAAAATAAGGACAGCCTTATTGTCCGTATAAAAATCATGTTGGATTAGAACTCCACCCATGAGACTTCTTTCAGTCGCTTCTATAGAGACACTGTCTCCAAAAGCAATTATACTCGAGGCACTGCTTCCGCACATAGAGTTGAAGAAAATACAATTCAAGGCATACATGATATTAGCGAGTCCCACTGAACAATAAAGCTTGGCCTCCCTTTAAGTGCTTCTGCAGCTTGAAGCCTACCAAAGCACAGCTCCAAGTTCTGACTCCATCGCTCATCCACGACGCAACAGCCTTAGAAAGATAACCTTTCCCCCACTTATCACATTAGAATTATAATAATAATGAACTCACACATTCGGTAAAAGTGGAATGAAAGAATTAATTTTATAAAAGCATGTATCACAAGATTTTGCTCAAAGTAATTGCTCAAGAAATGTCACTGGTGTCAAGGTTCTTTGCAGTAGAGAAACTTTACTTTACCCAGGGAGGTCGCATGGGCTGCTGCACAGCCCACGTGCCTTCCCTATCAAGGCCTGGATTCTCTCCTGCAGCAAATTCTGTTTTCCCAAATCCATCTTCCTTCAATCTGTTTCTGCAATATGGTGACTCTTTTTTAAAAGTCTACTTAACATTTCTCTGCCAATAAATTAGAGACCAGAAAGAGGGTAACACGCTCTTGCCTTTCTAGACACTGCACATGGCTGGCTGCCTTGAAGCCATGGCGTGGCTGTGGTGGCCTCAGCTAAGAATCGCAACTTTCTCATACTGTGTGGGAGGCCGGTGGGCTCAGAGGATCACAGTGCTGGGGATAGACATTGAGAGTTTCTCTGAGACTCTAGAGTTCTGGGTGTGGAATCTAAAAGAACTTTCAGAACTTAGCAGTTGCTTCTCATAATCAGGTTAGTTGGTGCACAAGCTACAGGCATAGGGAGTCTGATGAGTCAATGATCATCTCCCAGTGCCTTTACAAAAGAATTTTTGTCTATCCAACTCTGCCAGCATCATTTCTTTCAAAAACCAGTCTTTGCATATAGGATACGTGTGTGTGTGTGTGTGTGTGTGTGTGTGTGTGTGTGTGTGTGTGTATGTCCACATTCACATGTGTTGCTATGCATATGTGTCTATTATGTATGTGTGTATATCTATATGTGTGTCTGTGTGTATGTTTATGTGTGTCTCTCTGTGTGTGTATATCTGCACATCTGTGTATGTCTGTGTGTGTATCGTGTGTGTGTGTGTGTGTGTGTGTGTGTGTATTTTGAAGCCAGAAGTCAACTTCAAGTGCCATTCATCAGAAACTAGCCACTTTGTTTTTGAGGTGTAGTCCTTCACTGAGACCTGGGGCCCACCGATCAGTCTAGGTTGAATGGCTAGCAAGACTCAGGGATGCTAACGTCTCCACCTCCCCAGTGTTGAGAATACAGAACATGTACCATTGTGCCCAAGTTTTACAGAAAATTAAATCCAGGTCCTCAAGTTTGCACAGCAATTTAGAAACTGAGCTACCTCTCCAGCCCCCAAATTTCATTTTACTGTTATGTCCAGTGATCTGTAGGTTCTTAGATCCCTCCCACCAACAAGCTCATGGTAAGGGTGGGGCCAGGAACACAAGGATAAGAACACAACTTGCATTTCTTCTCTGCTTCGCACTCACACCTCAGTTAATGTGCATAGTCTCCCTGGATGGTAGATAATGTCTAATAGGGCACTTTTTTCCAATAAAGGAAATTTTTAAATTGATATTTTTGATTAAGGTATCAAAATGCAATGTGTGTGCATGCTGTAGTTCAAAACTAGAGAAAACGCTGGGTGTGGAAAGAAAATCTTCAAAAACAACTTCCGCAGTGGTTAACTCCTACAGAAAATCAAGCGGCTTGACCAGGATATGGAAAGGAAGCATACTCTGTGAAAAACAGGTCTTCAGGGCAATGGCAGCCAAAGAATAGTCTCCAGATAGGCAGCACCAGCAGCTTAGGGACCTGTCGGGAAAGCAAATTATCAGACACCGATCCAGGCCCATGTATTTGGACACTTGGCCCTGAGCTGGCAGTGCTCTCTGGGAAGGTTGTGGAACCTGGAGCCTACGGGGCCATTCTTACTCAAACCACAACAGTATCTATGAGAAGACATTTAAGTCTACTAAAGATGTTTGGACTGGGAAATGTCAAGATCCTCGCCCCTCCTTTCCCATATAGGTCCCTACATAACTCGTCAAGTCCCCAAAGCATTTAGGATGAGCTTAGAACTCCAAAGAAAGTTGCTCAACATTCTGAAGACCAGAGAAAATCTGTAGTCTGGCTGGTCTCACCAACCACTCAAGTACCCAACCTTAGGCTCAGAAATGAGGAACATACTCCTCTAGGGTACTCAGTCGTGTGTGTGTGTGTGTATGTGTGTGTGTGTGTACATGTGCATGCATGTGTATGAGTTTATGATAGCCACTGAACTCAAACACTTGTCCCTGAAGTTATACAGATATGGTGTAGCTCAGAGGTGGAACACTAGCCTGTGTGTATGAATTCCTAACATCAACAATATAGCAAGTACTACAGATATAATAATTAAGCATATGATCTACAAATTTGGCGGTAATTAAATTCAAGGTACTGATAAATGAGTACACATCCAGGTCAATTGTCAGCACAAAGGTAGTGTGCTTTCCATAGAAACAGAGTGTGTGATACAGAGATAAAATAAATAAATAAGAACGCATATGCTCTGGTGCATCATTTTCTAACAAGCGTAACAAGTCGTTGTGACTTAAAAAAAAATCACTCACTTATTAGCTTGCAGTGATGCGGATCAGAAGTCCAGGGCCAGGATACCTGAGTTCTCTCCCGGGAGTCTGAAAGAGTTGGCATCAATGGGTCAGCAGAGCTGTTCATCTGTCCTAGTCATGGTTACTTTTGCTGTGATGAAACACCTTTGTCAAATCAAGTCAGAGAGGGAAGCGTTCATTCCATTTACCCTGCTGCAGCCCTGTTCATCTCTGAAGGAAGTCAGGACAGGAACTCAAACAGAGCAGGAACCCAAAGGCAGGAGCTGATGCAGAGGCCACAGAGGAGCGCTCTTTACTGGCTTGCTCTCCTGGCTTGCTCAGCCTGCTTTGTTATAGAAGCCAGGACCACCAGCCCAGGGATGGCACCACCCACTTCAATCACTAAGAAAACACCCCACAGGGTTGCCTACCCCAATCTTATAGAGGTATTATCTCAATCGAGGCTCCCTCCTCTCTGATGACTCTAGCTTGCTTGCACCAAGTCAACATAAAACTAGCCAGGACAGCTGACCCCTCGCCAACTTTACACAAACCACATCATTGTTAAACCAAAACTTTTTGTTCTAATTCGCTTCCAAGATCACACACTGATAAAGATATTACAATATCAAACATTTACAAATTTAAAAGATTCCACAGCTTCATAAATTCAAATACTTTAAAAATCATTTTTTAAAAAAAATCCAGTCTCTTTTAAAATCCAAATTCTCTGTAAAACTCCAAAACCAATCTCTGTCTCTGTCTCTGTCGATCTCTCTCTCTGAATCTCTCTCTGAATATCTCTCTCTCTCTCTCTCTCAAAGTATCTCTGAAGGCGTAAATCACAAACAATCCCACACCAGTTTGGAGTTATGATTAATAGAATGGTTATTTATTTAAAGGGGAAAAAACTTACAGATCACCGTCCCAGACAACAGCCCTCTGCGCAATCAGGAAGGGAGCCTAGTCGTCAGAAGCGGAGCCGGAAGCCAGAGAGCGAGCGGAGGGAAGTGGCCGCATTTTTAAAAAGAGAGACCACGCCCCAATGGGCTGGTATCTCAGCGGCTATTGGCTGAAGGACCAGAAGGAGCTCCCGCAACATATCTCAACTTTGAGCTTCTGTAAAATCAAAAATAATTTAAGTACTTTCTTACTTCAAGAAGGAAAAACCAGGGCACAGTCCCAATCTGAACCAAGCAAAACCAAACTCCAACAGTTTAAAATAACTCAATTTCCAATATCTTGGATTCACTCATGATCTTCTGGGCTCCTCCAGGGGACTTGGGTCATTTCTCCAGCTCTGTGCTCTGTAGCACACACAGTTTGTCTCCTAAGATCAGGCAGGCCCCAGTCTACCATGGATGCTGTCCTTGACAGTCGTCCCATGGTGCTGTCATCCCCAAAATGCTGGTATCTCTTGCTGCAACTGGACTACACTTTCACCGCTAGCCTCTCCTGGGCTCTCTTCATGGTGCCAAGCCTTCAGCTCTCTGTGTGAACCATTTAATCCTGGACTTTCAACTGCTGATGAGGCTGAACTTTCACCATGTCCTCTTCTGGCCTCTCACACCGCCAAGCCTCAGCTGCTCTTCATGACCCCTTCACGCCTTCAAAACCAGTACCACCTGGGTGGCTCTTACACTACCAAGTTCGGCTGCCAGTTTGAGGTTCAATCTTGGCCACCTCCAGAACATGGCTTCTGTGTATTGACTCTGAGGAAACACTTTCCAGAAGATTTCATCTCAATGATGTGATCTCTTTTTAATCACCACCAATTTCTTAGCTGCAGCTAAGCAGCTTTCGTTGTCCCAGAAACACAAAGGTTTTCAACCATGCTGGTCTCTTGTTAATCCTGGATGTTTCTTCAGCCCCAGCTGGCCAGAATGACAGACTCTTAATTCAAAATTGCAAACAGCCCCAATAGTCTTTAAACTTCCCTCTGAAACTTCCCAAGCCGGGCCTCCATCTACTACACTGCCCTCAACATTCTTGTCTTCCAAACTCCTACAGAACAGTTCACTGAGCTCTCAGCACTCAATGGCTTTGCTAGCCCAGAGTTCCAAAGACCTTCCACAGTCCTCGCAAAGACATAGTCAGGTCTGTCACAGCAATAACCCACCCTCTATACTGGTACCAATTTCTGTCCTAGTTAGGGTTACTATTGTGATGAAACACCATGACCATAGGCAAGTTGGAAAGGAAAAGGTTATTTGGCTTATACTTCCACGTGACTTCATTAAAACAAGAGAAGTCAGAACAAGAACTCAAACAGGGCAAGAACCGAG
This sequence comes from Arvicola amphibius, assembly GCF_903992535.2. NCBI lineage: Eukaryota > Metazoa > Chordata > Mammalia > Rodentia > Cricetidae > Arvicola > Arvicola amphibius. Next base: position 178,881,659 of record NC_052049.1, read on the forward strand.
AGACGGGCACTGGTGCAGAGGCCAGGGAGGGGAGCTGCTTACTGACTTGCTCCCTGTGGCTTTCTCAGCCTGCTTTCTAACAGAACCCAGGAAGACCTGCCCAGGGATGGCACCACCCACAATGCACTGGACCCTCCCCTCATCAATCACTAATTAAGAAAATGCCCTACAGGCTTTCATATACAGCCTGATCTTATGGAGCCAGTTTCTCAACTGAAGCTCCCTCCTTCACTTTAGCTTGTGTCAAGTTCACACAACACCAGCCAGGACAATGTCTTTCCAGATGCTTCCAAGATCACTCAGATCCTTGGCCAAAACTAGTTTCCTGAGACCCCAGCATGAGCTCCTGGTGTCCTCAGTCCTGCCAATGAGGACAGCTCTCAGCTCCCAGAGACGATCTACCTTCTTTATCCTGCAGCTCTTCTGCCTTCAAAGGATCAAGAGAGATCTCTTTTGCACTTCAGGTCTGTGGCTTCCTCTCTCTGAAATCTAGATCCAGTTGTGAATTGCTACTGTGTTTAAGTCAATTGGAATGATCTCCTCTTTGATTAACTGTTAATCAACTTACTAGTTAAGTAATGAACACTTAAGCATAGGGTGAACTGATTCTTTAAGTGGCATTAACTGCAGAGGAGAAGCCCTTTCTCATTTAATATGAGGATCACCAAAAGTCAAATCCCATCATTTTCTCGGATTCTATTAGCTCTGGAAGACAGGGTATTGGTAGATAATTTATTGTAAGGCCCATGGGTCTACCCCTGCTCCTAAGTCATTTTGAGGACAGTTTCTGGCCAGCCAGTGTTTCCTGTTTGTTTCTGTGCTCCTTCTGCCCCACCTGGTGATTAGCTATAGGGCATTGTTTACTCCATCTTGGGTGTGCCTGGGGGGAATTCCTTGTGCAACAGCTAGGGATGTAAGGATTTTCCTAAACTTGAATAAACAGCGTTTGGCTGATCTCCTTTCAAATAACCCAGGTCTCTTGTGTGTTCTTTCAATCTCTGGGCCCTTGCCCAGCTTGTGTATTGGTACAGTGGCATGCAAACTGTACCGAGAGTAATGCAGGCACAGGCATTACAATTTAGTTATTTTTTTAACAATTTAACATACACATACCATGCATCCTCTACATCCTTATCCCTGCCTGCCTACAATCTTTTTCAACCAACCCACTCCCTACAAATATCTCTCTCTCTCTCTCTCTCTCTCTCTCTCTCTCTCTCTCTCTCTCTCTCTCTCTCTCTCTCTCTCATGTTCCTCTGTACCCATTTTATTTTGTGACCCACTGAGATTAACAGGAAGTTATCCATTTGCCCTTGGTGGATTCGGTAGAGGGTCTGCAACTAAAGGCAGTGAATCCCCCTCTTCAGAATATCTCAAAGGTCAGTGGTCCCTCATCAAGAACAAGAAGGGGAAAAAAGAACCCCACCAGATAAGAAAAACAGCTGAGTGACAGACAGCCATGGACCATGTTTTGGAGATCAAGTACTTTACAAAGCAGAAACTCAAGCCAAAAGAGTTCCCATATAGCTTATAAACAAATGTTTTCTATGAGATAAAGAACTAGAAACTCAGTTGAGTCAAGAAAGCAAGAACACAGAAAGTACCATATCAGTTCCTAGTGACCTAGGAATTTCTGCAACCACCATCTACCAACCCTCAACCATCACCACCATCTACCCACCCTCAACCAACACCATTGATCTGCCCACTATCCAGGTAAATGTTGGGACAAGATGGGAAAACAGTTATCATATTCTCTTCCCCAAGGGAAAGTAGTATAAAGCACAAGTCTCAGCTAGATGGGGAAAGTCATATTTGGAGGCAGACTGAGTTAATTCATGTTTAGAATTATACTTTTTTCTAGAAGTACAGATGTGGTTTTGTTTTTCATTTCTTCATTTTTCCCCCTGAAGTATCCTTAGCTTCTGAAGAGCAAACAAAATGTCATGAAACCTTATCCACGTGGTAAGAGAAAGCTTTTCTCTTGGAAATAAAGACTAAAGGGATAGCGGGTGTGAGAGAGAATGGGGAAGCAGAGGGGGAGATGGGGAGGAGCAGAGGAGGAGATGTGGAAGCAGAGAGGGAGATGGGGAGGAGCAGAGGAGGAGATGTGGAAGCAGAGAGGGAGATGGGGAGGAGCTGAGGAGGAGGAAAGGACCAGTAGCATTAGAATCAGCTGCATCTTGGCCCTGCCTAAACATGAGTGTCCCTCAGATGGGTTATTGCGTTCTCATGATGCCTCCCAGACTTAGAGACCTCGGGTGACTTACCTAAAACACAGTTCATAAGGGGTTGAGATTGGAAACTCAAGTCTCCATATCCCCCAGAACTGCTGTCATGCCACCACCACCTCAAGCAGAAACTTTGATTATAGGGATATCTGTATGGCAGATAGAAAGCTGACCTGCTGGGTAAAGCTATAACAAGTCTGCACCAGTGAGTAGCTCTCGCCATACCCTTTCCCTGCAAGAGAGTTCTCTTCAGACTATAGGATCCAACAGGGTAATTCAGGGAAGTGTCTTAAAGAGGCCTCAAGCATGCCTCCTAAGTCAGGCTTGCCTTTCCAAAAATAGGAATTAAAGACTCTTTGTGGTGGTGAAAAAAATCTAGTGTCTCTTGCATAATACGTTCTCGAGTGGGTGGGGTGGGTTAACTTGAGAAAACTCAGTCTCACCAGGGAGAAGGCATACACATGGTTTCCAGTTTTCATCTTTTGACCCAAAAGCAGCCAACACAAAGTGTTGAGAGAAGAACGAGAAAAGAAAAGGCACCTTCTCCATGGCCAGTTCCTTGCTTTCTGCTGAGGAACAAACTTCCAAGAGGCAGGAAGTGAGTTTCAAAGAAGGAAGTGGACTGTTGGCAGTCTCTCCCTACAGGCACTAAGGAGCCAGAGCATCCCCAGAATACTCTTTGGTTAAGTGAGACTCAATGGGGAAACTGAGGAAAGAGGGCAGCATAAATCAGAAGCACAAGGAGATGGGGTATGTAGATGCGTGGCCTATAAAACTGTGCAGTCTTAGATGCATTTCATAAGCCTCTGGGAAACTTTACTCATCAGATAACTGAGCCCACAGCCCCCTTGGATTGTTCTGGAAGATGAAATGAATCGAATTTACAGAAATCTTGGCATCCCACTGTCTTGGCTTTGGTGTTTGTCCCCAAACCAGGCTCTGGTTTGATTATTGCCCTAGGAAATGAGATATTTCAAGGTCTCAAGAATCATACACAAAATGCAATCTGAGTTTATTGTGATATTTGGAATCAAGAAAAAAAAAACATTCACAGTGTCTCAGCCTCTTCTATCACTGAGTTTTTGCACTTTATATGAAAAAAGTCTGTCACTGAGACCGTTCCCTAACCCTGCCCTCGGGCTGGCAGTCAATTCATGTCTCCAGAAGGAAAATGGGCCTCCTTCTGGCTCCCTCCTCCTTGAATTCCAAACATGGAATAAGAATAAGCAGGAATAATTTCATATTAATCATGAGCATAAAAGCTGGTTGTTCATTTATAGTATTCCCCCAGAAAGCCTTTAAGACAGTGGATCTCAACCTGTGGTCATGATCCCTTTGGGGGCTTGAGTGACTCTAACACAGGAGTCACCTAAGACCATCAGAAAACACAGACATTACATTGTGATTCATAGCAATAGCAACATTACAGTTATGAAGTAGCAAAGAAAATTTTATGGTTGGGGGTCACCACAGCTTGAGGAACTGTATTTTAAAGGACTGCAGCATTAGGAAGGTTGAGAACAACTGGTCTAAGAAGAGAAGGGGAAGCAAGACCTAAGTTGGCAGTAAACTCTGTCTCTGACCATGGCACTCACCTGAACTTACAGAGTAACAGCATGTGAAGATCCCCTTAGCCTGTTATCAGCAAGGTGACATTGTGTGGCTGGGCCCAGACTTCTATCTGTACAAGAACCAGCCTTATGTGAAAAGCTCCCAACTCTCCTTAGACACTGAAGTCTTAAATATATTTATTTAATCATTTAGTTATGTGTGCACACACATGAGCAAACATGTATATGACTGTGTGAGAATGCATGTGAATACATGTGCATACATACCTATGGAGGTCAGAAGCCTCAGATCCCCTGGAACTAGAATTATAGGCATTTGTGAACCACCCAACATGTGTACTAGGAACTGAACTTAGGTCCTCAGAAAGAGCTGTACATGCCTTTTAACCAGTAGGCTGATGGCTGGCCAGGCAAGTATTGTAACCTCATCATATGTTAAGAAAATCACATAGGGGCTGGAGAAAGGATTCAGTTGTATAGATCACTAACTGTTTTTCCTAAGACCCAGGTTAGGTTCCCAGCATCCACACAGTGGCTCACAACCAGAGCTACAGTAACTGCCAAGGGATCCAGTGAACTCTATGGCCTCTACTGGTACTGCTTGCACAAAGTGCAGAGAAATACCTGCAGATAAAACACCCACATACATAAAATAACAATAAATAGACTCTCAAAATAAGAATTTTATGGTCAATAAATGTTTTTATCCACAAAGAACTGAAAGAACAAGACCAAAATACTGCCTTAATTAGAGTAGTTAATAGCAGCTGCTTCAACAGGGCCACCATTTCTGTGGTATAATGCAGGCATGCTTACCATTCACACCGAGAGTCCAATGTAGTTACTTTAGTTACACAATCTGAGATCCAGGGTCTTCCCTGGAGGACTGTGTAGGATAATTTCAAGAGGCAGCACTGCCCAGAACTTATGCCCAGAGCACATGGGCAGAACTCAGCTATAATGCCCTACCTGCTGTATGGAAATCTGGGAGAGGTGGAGAAGCACAAGGATGATTTCAGTTTCGACGTGGATAATGATGATGCAATGTGCTAAGTACGCATTGAGTTACACTAACAGGATGGCTGTTGCATGGCCATAGTTCCTCCTTGGCAGGTCTAAAAGCAGTTCGTGGGAAGGGTGATAAGTGAAAGGGCACAGGTAAAGAGCCACACTAAGATAGGCGGGCTGGTTCCACAGCCTGTCTGCAGCTCTCCTTGCCAGGTACCCCATGCCTCTGGCATCTCCAACATCACAGCATCCCCAACATCTCTGGGTCTCCATGTAGGAATTCTTTTGCCATGTGCCTGACCTCAGCTGCTTTGCTTAACCGCAGATAATCTTTTTAGTCCTGTATCCTTCATGACTCTAATGTCATAACCATGTGGTCGATGCTACTGAATTCACATGGCCTTCTTCTAGAATTACATTTGCATAAGCTTTCCTTTAGAGGCTTAGCTGGGCAGGGTCCTGCCATGAGGGTACCTTTCTCGGTATTCCATTTGGCATCCCACCTCCTTCAGCACAAGCCTTGATTCTAACATTAAATTTTCTGATATTCTTTTTCTCCTCAAACTGTACATTCTGTATTTCTCCTCACTCTATTTACTCTTCTTCATTGTAGCTCCGCATAAGAGTGATTGCTAACAAACCAGTGAGAGTCAATACTAGGTCATCTTGAAATCACCGCTACCAACAAAATTAGTTCAAAACTTTTCAGTTTTACCTGAGGCAAGGTTTTAGGACAAAGGCAGAAAGCAGCCACCTTTTTTGATAAAAAGATCACAAGAATCCACGGTCCACGCTTACTCTCGGCACAGCTGTCTTCCAAGCTCCTGCTAGGATGACCTGTTAAGTTCTACTCACAGCCTCCAATCATTTCCTAGTCCAAAGTCCCAAAGTCTTCTATGTTCCTCCAAAAAACCACATCAGCATGGTCAGGCCTGTCCCAGCAATCACCCATTCCCTGGAACCAGCTCCTGCTATAGTAAGGGTTTGTATTGCTATGAGAGACACCATGACTGAGACAACTTATAAAAGAAGACGGTTATAGAGGGGCCTACTTTTCCATGGGGTATGTCCATGACCATCGTGATGGGGAACGTGGCAGGGGGCAGGCAGGTGCAGTGCTCGAGTAGCAGCTCAGGACTTCTATCCAGGAGGCAGAGAGAGAGAACTGGGAATGACATGGGGCTTTGGAAAACTCGAAGCCTACCCTCTGCAATACACTTTTCTAACAAGGCCCTGCCTCCTAATTCTTCCTAAACAATTCCACCAACTAGGGGTCAAGCGTTCCAATATATGAGCCCACAGGGGCTGTTCTTATTCAGTCCACCACAGATAGGATGCTGAAGCCCTGCATCAGCTCATCATTTGTGAGCCCAGGTGATGCAATACTGCCATTTCTTTAGCCCCATGCTCAACACACCCACTGGGCTCCTGCAATAGCCAGCCTCTCTGTCTCTACCTGGAGGATGATGCCTGACGTTGGAGTCTGGATGTCCTCTCAGACCCATTACCACATTACATATTGACAGTGATTCTTCTGAAATAGACAGCATCACTCCCATTTCACAAATGAGAGAAACCACAGAGGGACTTGCAAGCCGAGGTCAAATGTATTCTACCTACTTCAACACAGACGCCAAATATTGTCCTTATTATAAAAGTGAGTAAGGGCTAACTTGTTCCCTGCCTTAAAATGATAGTATGAAAGAAATGGAGATACTGGAAATGTGACCACTCTAAAGACAAAGTCGCTCTAACAGGTTTCTCTAAGAACTAGACTTTCTCAGAGCTCTTAGCTACGCACACAAACAGCGGAGATAAAGCATAGAAGCATTGCTAAGTGGAGTGGCATCAGCTGGCACTAGACGAAAATAAACTGGACACAGATTGTAAAGGAAATCAACATAGCTTTACAAGAAAGGGGCTGGGTGGGTGGTTCCTTGGCTAATGGTACTTTCTGCACAAGCTTAAGGATTTGGGTTTTGGTCCTAGCAGTCATGTGAAATCCAGATATGGCTGTTTGTGTGCCTTTCTGCCTCTGAGGATTCGAGGAGACAGGATAATCACTACAGTGTGCTGGCGGCCAGTCTAGGACCAGGTCCAGTGAGAAGCGCTGTCTCAAGGGAGTAAGACAGAGAGTGATAGAGTGGGACACTCAGTGTCATCCTCTGACCCCCATGCATGCCAAAGTCACACATAGTTACATATATAATACCACACACACACAAAGAAAGAGGGGGGAAGGGGAGGAAGAAGGGAGGAAAGACTAAAGAGAGAAAGTAAAACAGGAAGAGAGGGGAAAGACAAGGCTCTCCTCTCTTGAAATACTCATTTTTCTATTGAGGAACCATATATGACATATGTAGGATATACAAACATGTGTACCCATAATGTTTTACATCCATAACACACTTATCTTCATATATTTAGAGTCCAGTGGACACGACTTAAATACAGTTTTCCTTTTGTCTTTACTCGGATGTAGGTCACTATCGAGACAGAAGAAGAAGGGAAGTACTATGGATAACCTACCTTCCTTCCTCCATAGAGGACAAGAGTAAAGAAGATTGGAAAGGAAAATGGGGTGAAGAATAGACAGCACTTGGCGGCCTTAATCTCCGAGTCCCAAAGTCTCCTTTCCTCTCTTGAGTCCCAGGACACCTGCTTTCACAGCTTTTTTTTTTCCTGTATGACTCACTGAGTTTGGAGTGACTTTCAGGAGCACAGGTGAGATGTGATTTATTAGATTTATTAGAAAACATATCAGTGGCTACACCACTGGAGAAAATGACACCTTTGCACAACAACCATGTCCTGACAGTAGCCCCTCAGGGAGGAGTGAGTGATCGCCATTCCTGATGAAATGTTGATTGACCTGCTCTCATGCAGATGACCGTGACTACAGTGAGTGCCTGAGCTCAATGGCCACGTCATTTCCAGAAGTTAGCTTTGACTTCACTACCCCTGTACTCCTTCTACCTGCTCCTCCTCTCAAGTGTTCCCTGAGGGCTTTTGGGGTGGGGTGTGATGTAGATGTCCCATTTAGGGCAGTGTCTTTCACATTCCTAAAGACCTCATTTCTTGGCTTCCCATAGTTGTTCTCTCAGAAAAGCAGCCACCTCATTTGCTCTGCCCACATATCTAACAAGCAAGGAAATCTTGCGAAGAACTCAGGGCTCTCAGACACGCCCCCCTAACTTTACTCCAATCACCTTTCATTGTCTAGTACACCACAGCCTTTCCTAAGCGTGAGCCCCATGGTCCAGCTCACATTCAGAGAGACACCCAAAGACTATAAAACACAACTCTAGCTGTGTCCACAGAAAAAGACTTAACAAATAGAGAATTTTTATGAATTGCATTTTATTTTGATTCTATAGGTTTGTGTGGTGTGTGTGTGTGTGTGTGTGTGTGTGTGTGTGTGTGTGCGCGCGCGCGCGCACATGAGCATGGGTCAGGCACATGAGGGTGTCCTAGGAGGCCAGGAGAGTACTTGATCCCCTGGGGCTGGAGTAACAAGCAGTTGTGAACTGCCCAACATAGAAGCTAGGAACCTAACAAGGGTCCACTGGAAGAGCAGTATTTGCTATTAACCACTGAGCCCTATCTCTACTTCCAGTGTTGTGGGTGTTTGTAATGTTCTCATCACACAACCCAGAGTCAATCTGAACTCTCGGTTGTTTCCCCTCTGTCTCCAAGTGCTGAGATTACAGGTGTGCGCAACCCTATCTCTAACACAGAGATTATCAAACAGAGTGAAGGGAAGTGAAAGACATTGGAGACTATTGATGACCTTGAAGAAGTTTAGAAGTATATAACTCATGGCAGACCCTACTGATGATTTCATTTGTATTCTACCTTGAAACTGAAGCTTCCAGAAGCTCATCCGGTAGCCACAGCAAACATTGCATCATTGTGTGTCTACATGGCCACTCATTTGCCATAACCAGAGAAAAATAAATAGCTCCTTTCACTTATTCATGTTCCAACTTCTGCACAAAGACCTATCCAGAGCCCCAGAAGGTCTGGTAAATGGATTTCTTAGCTTCCTAGTCTTTATAAAATAAAAAAAGACAGAATCAACAGCTAATATCTAACATAAAGTGATGATGTGAGAATCCCTTCTGTATGCTGTGAATATGTTTTATTACCATTGATTAATTAAAAATCTGCTTTGGCCTATGGCAGAGTAGAATACAGCAAGGCAGGAAATCCAAGCAGAGATAGAGGAGGAAAGAAAGCAGAGTCAGGGAGATGCCATGTAGCTGCCAAAGGAGAAAAATGCCAGAACCTTACCAGTAAGCCACAGCCTCGTGGCAGTACACAAATTAATAGAATTGGGTTAATTTAAGATGTAAGAGCTAGCTAGAAATATGCCTGAGCCATCGGCCTAACAGTGTTGTAATTAATATAGTTTTGTGTGATTATTCGGGTGTGGGCAGCTGGGAAATAAAAGAACAGTCTCCATTTCCAAAGAGATATTATTATACTCATCACATAATTAAAAGAACTGATGTTTAAGAATTAAATAACTGGGACTAGAGAGATGGCTCCATGGTTAAGAGCACTGGCTGCTTTTCCAGAGGACCCAGATTCAATTCCCAGTACCCACATGATAACTCACATTTGCATGGAACTCCAGTTTCAAGGGTTCTGACAACCTCACACAGACATATATGCAGGTAAAACACAAATGCACATAAAATAAATATAAAAACACAATGGACAAATGTTTTAAATTTTAAATAACTTTTATCCAGATTCCTTCTACTAACTGGCAGTAGAAATAGTGACAGTCTATTTTTGCTTGTATAATAGAATATATAACTTGTAAAGCATGGGAATTTATTTCTCATAGCCCTAGACATGGAGAAGTTGCAAGATCAAGATTCTGACAAGTTTGGCATCTGATAAGGGTCCAGTCTCTGCTTATAGGATGGTTCCTTGACCACTGTAACATTCAGAGAGAATGAATGGTGTTCCTCATATGGCAGAAGAAGGCAGGAGCCAAGCCACTCCCAGAAGCCCTTGGTAGAACGGCACTATTCTATTCATAAGGCCAGAGCTGTCACAACACCTCCCAGTTGGCCCCACTTCCCAACTCTGGTGCACTGAAGATGACATTTCAACATGAGTTCTGAAGGAGATAAAAAATGTTCAAACCATATGAAATAGAATATGAATAAGCCTAGACCACTCAGCCTCTAAAAACCAAGAAAGTGAATGGCATTTTGATTGATGTGAAGGCACAAACTTGCCCATCTAGATCCAGAGGGGCCTTTTCTGTGCTTATATTGCTGGCTCATTTGCCAACTCTGCCAGCATGAGGGAAGTAATTAAGGCATATTCCTCATCAATCATGCTAACGTCTGGTAGATGTTTGTTCTTAGTAAATAGAAAATATCTGAAGGAAATATTAAATCCTGAAAAACATGCAAAGGTAGGGAGCTGGGGAGGCAGCTCAGTCAGTAAAATGCTTGCCACGCAGGCCTGAGGACATAAGTTCAATTCCCAACACCCATGTGAAAAGCTAGGCAAGGTGGCATTCTGGAGAAGTGGAGTCAGGAAGATCCCTAAGATTTGCCTGTGACATTCACACATGCACATGTGCATACACCTGCACAGTTACCTGCATCCACACATTCACATAGGTACCCCCTGCTCTTCAGATGAAACAAAGGGAATGTACATTAAAACCAGAAGGAGCTACATTTCCCTATTCATGAGATTAGTCCATAGGAAGTGTTAGGGACTATGCAGAGCTGCTCCCATGTTCAGGAGATGCAGGTAGACATAGGAACTGGTAAACTACATTGGGAAGCAACTTGGCATGCCCTCTTCTTAAATATGTTCACAGTCTATGCACTAGACTGGTAAGAGTGTGCTCTACAAAAATTTTTGCTCTACATTGTAACATGAAACACACATAGAAATGCATGGCACAGTGAATCCATAGCAGTTTAAAATATAAAGTAAATCTAATAGCCATTCATCCAGACAAACATAAATTAGAGTATACTCACACCATAACATTGTATTCCAGGATTCAGAAGTCTATGGCATGGAGGCCAAATCCAATCAACTGCCCATTTTATAAATAAAGTTTTATGTGAACTCAGTAACATCTACCCTTTTCTGGGGTACCCATGATGTTGCCACAGTAACATTTGTGATGAGCTTGGGACTGCAGAAAATGTCTCAGTGGTTAAGATCACGTACTGCTCTTTCAAAGTTCAGCTCCTCAGACTCCTGTGGGCCAGCTCACAACCACCTGTAGCTCCAGCTCCAGGGGATCTGATGACCTCTATGGCCTCCATGGTGCTGCACACATAAGCACATAGCCACACATAGATATACATAATTAAAATTAAAAATAAAACTTTTCAAAAGTAATATAATCACTTAATCCTAGGGGAAAGATGCACTAATGTAGTTCCAGAACATCCACAAACAAGGGTTAAAAAACAGGCAAAACTAAATACCATTCTGTTTAGAATGCATATTTTTAAAAATATAAAGGAAGCCAAGGGAGATACTAACTAAATATGGAAATAATTCAGTTAATTTAGGGGCAATGGAATGGAAGAGAAGCATGGAAGGCTAAAACAAGAACTTTGTGGGTTTAGTAATTACTTGTTTCTAAGTGAAACAGTGAGTTCAAGTGTGTCTATTTTACAATTTTTCTTCACATTATATTTATATTCACTCCGTTAATATTGTAGAGATCTCCTCCCTCTCTGACGGGGTTTGGAGCTGGAGGTGTGCATACTCTTCACCCTGCTCTGACTTTCCAGATGCAGTCTGCTCAGGCACAGCAGCTCCATCCCTGTATTTCCCCTGACCACCCCTCACTTGCCAGGCACTTAATGTAAAATAACCAGAGTCTAAATATCCAGCCCTGCCACTCACCAGCTTCGTGACTGTGGGAACATCATAGAGGCTCTGTGTCTCCCAGAAATGATTACCTAAGCCATTGATTTCTACGTAGGGACAATGTGTGTTACGTGGAAAAGTTGGAAGAGAGTCAAGCATGCAAGGGCTGCATATTTAATGATTCTATGTCACTGATATTGGGCTTCATCTTGTCAAAATCATTGATCACCCTTCTGATTCAGCCTTGCATCATCGGTTTGTACGTGGTTCCAGATTAAACACAGTATGGCATGAAGGTCAAATCCAATTCACTGTCTGCCTGGTGAATACAGTTTGGTAACGACACAACCACATCCATTCCTTTCCAGATGACCTGTGATTGTTGCCATAGCAGCAGGATTAAGGAACTGAGTCAGACTCACCACAAAGTCTATATGGCACTTTACAGAAGATGTTGCTGACTTCTGAAGAATATTACTGAGTTCTATTATAGCTCTAATCTCCCCTCTTCCCATGGCCTTCCTATTGCAGGCACAAATCTATACACCTGTAAGCCAGCCTTGGCTATAATGATTATTTTCTAGTTTCATTTTGTCCCTCTGCTCCTGAAATCCCATTTTCAGTCAGAAGTAGAGGGATCTAGTTGCACACAGGCTCACTGATTTCTTTGATTATATTCAGCTTGGCTTCTCTACTCTTCTACAGTTCAGGAAGCCCTACCTAAAGAATGGTGCTGCCCATGGTGAGCCGAGTCTTCCCAGTCCAGTAACTTTCTTAAAACAATTTCTCAGAGACATGTCCACAGGCCAACTCCATAAACACAACCCTTCACTGAGACGCTTAGGTAATCCTAAATTATGCCAGTCTGAGCATTAAAGCTAATCATCACAGTGACTGATGAAGTCAATATACTCTTATGCCCTTGAACTACAAGGAGCACAGAGTCAATGCATTGCCTGTGTTAGCACACTGAGTGTAACAGGGGGCCCATGCAGTGCTCAGACCATTACTGGCTGAAGAATGCATGTGATAGGGAAAAGATTCTGACTGTCTTGCAATCAAACTTTCTCACAGAAGACAGGAAATCGCTTCATTCTGGAATAGGTTATTAAAGCATCACGAACGTGCCAATTTATATATATATATACATACATATATATATATATATTTGTGTGTGTGTATATATATATATATATATATATATATATACACAAAATTCATGTAGAGACCAGTATTTCCAGTATCCTCTGGCCATAATATTTTTTAAGTCTTAAATATCACCTGCATCCTATCAGAAAAACAAAACAATAATTATGAAATCATGTTCTTGCAAATGAACCTTAAATGAAATATGCTGATGTGAAAAGAAAAAAAGCATGGCTTCCTGTCTAATCCCCATCCTGCTATTCATCCTCCCCACTTCACCTCCCTGAGACACCCTATCTACTTCATAGCATTGAAAAAGAGGGCCTCAAAGGAAGAGGACACACAAAGACTGGCGCTTACAAAAAGGAACTAAAAAAAAGACACAAGGCAAGGAGTTTTGGCAAAGCACCCACCCTGAGAAACGGAAGCATAAGATAGTTCTTTGTTGTGAGTTATTTTGGCTTTTGATTAATAACCTGCCACATGTGGCCAAATAGCATACAAAGTCAAGCTAGCATGGCATCTCTCTGCCCCTCTCTCTCTCTCTCTCTCTCTCTCTCTCTCTCTCTCTCTCCCCTCTCTCCCTCTCCCTCCCCCTCTCTCTCCCCTCTCTTTCCCTCTCCCTCCCCCCATCTCTCCTCCCCTCTGTCCCTATCTCTCCCCCTTCTCTCCCTCCCCCCTCTCTCCCTCTCCCTTCCCCCCCCCTCTCTCTCTGAAAGATGCCAGGGGGCATTGTATATATGTAGAGAACACATTCCTGCCACTTTTCAGCCTGAAATAATTCTGCTAAAAATCTTTTCCCTTCACACTCTCCCAAAGTGTGTGTGTGTGTGTGTGTGTGTGTGTGTATGTATGTGTGTGGTGTTCTCATTTCATTCAGCGACCTGCTAAAAAGGCTGTTATACTGCCTACGTAGCCACAGAAACAGATCTGGTAAGTGTTGAATGAGGAGGAGGTGCGATGAAAGGATAGGGCAATTAAATTGGGTAACTTAGAAAAGGATGAGATAATGAACACATCACCATGGAAACCAGGTCAGCAACTACAGTCTCATCCTGATTTGTCTCTAACATGCAATGTCCTGAGAACTGGGGGAATCTTTTCGTTTTTATTCATGAATATTATCTTCATAGAAATATTAAAAGTCTGGTCAGGGTACTTCAGTACCCCACCTAATAGAGAAGCAATATGTAAATGAGATTTTGAAGCTCCCTCTGGGGTAGAGGAACGCAAAACTCTTCATGAATTCTGAAAGGGCTCTGATTCCTTATTAAACTGACTGCCACATTTCACTTGGTTTCCCATCAACATCCTACCTTCCAAGCCACTCTTTAATAAAACACGCTCACAAGAGCACCCAGGAAATTGATGCCTACCCATAACATTTGGCTTACTAAGTGCATGAACTCAAACTGCCTGTTTCAAAGAGCCCTTCACTAGCCCTTCCCCTAAACGTCTCTGGCTGATTCCCTGGTATGGAGTTGTTTAAAGTAATTTAAAAGTGTCTATTAAAATGCTGAAATATAAAAACATTGTAGAAAGACACCAAAACCCTAAGTCTCGATGAAAGATGAGCATGAGAAAGAGAGGGCACAATACACAATGTGGTTGTCCCAAGCTGTTCTTGATGAATCAATCATTTGACTGGTGGCTTATGTAGTCAAAAAGGCGGGTACCTTAGGCACTGATTGTGTGGTTCACTGGGTCCTATTGGACATGCAATTATGGGTTCTTAAGTAATTCAGGCATGAAGTCAAGATGAACCCCAGACCAAAAAAAATGCCTCAGGCAGTGAGAAGGAAGAAGGGACAACATGGATCTACAGAGCGCTACAGTTTACCTGCTTGGTCCAAATTTGTGTTAGCTCTGGCCATCAGAACTCTCACATACTCCAACATACTGATTTCAATGCCCTGTGAAGAAAGATCTGGAAGACTTTGTGATTCCCTGACCCAGATCTATTCCAAGTGTGGTGATGGGGATGATGGTGATGGTGATGATGGTGATGGTGATGATGGTGATGGTGATGATGATGATGGTGATGGTGATGATGATTATGATGATGATGTTGATGGTGATGGTGATGATGATGATGGTGATGGTAATGATGGTGATGATGGTGATGGTGATGATGGTGATGATGGTGATGGTGATGATGGTGATGATGATGATGGTGATGATGATTATGATGATGATATTGATGGTGATGATGGTGATGGTGATGATGGTGATGATGATGATGGTGATGATGATTATGATGATGATATTGATGGTGATGATGGTGATGGTGATGATGGTGATGATGGTGATGGTGTTGATGATTATGATGATGATGATGATGGTGATGGTGGTGATGGTGATGATGAAGAAGTGGTGGTGGTAATGATTATGATGTTTGCAATGACAACAAGGACAGGCAATGCTTTAATGAAAATGGAAGGCAAGTTCAAGATTCTCCAAACAACTCCCAAGTGATAGAGCTATTGCCAAAGCAATAGAGCAAATTGCTCTTGTAATTTTCAGGCATTCATGGTCAACTGGGCCATCCCAGAGACTGGGATCCCCTTCACGCATTAGCTACATCAGATAGCATTCATGCTAGCAAAACCTTCATGGTTTCTCTACTTCTCACTTCCAATGCAGTTTAGACTTGGGCCAAATGAGTGTAAGCAAATATATAAAACAATCTGTTACAAAAATCCAAAGTCACCTATCAGTTTGCCTTTTCCCCCTTGCTCTGGAGACTGCAGTGGACATATGTTCCATCTGGAGTGGCTACATTCAGCTGTGATAGGAGCAAGACAGATATTTCTACTGTACTAAGTCACAGAGGTTTCAGAGCCTGCACCACCCAGACAAGTAAGAGTACCCTGTCAACAAATGGTTATCACCTCACTTTTTATAGTCATAATTTATTACTTTCATTGTGGCATTACAAATTTTATTGTAAATATTTTTATAAAACTATATACTTAGAGATTCATAATGTGGGTATATCTTTGTATGCTTTAACAAATATAATACACACAGAGAGAGAAAATGGAGGTCTTCTCTCCTGACTCCCTATACCTTCCTTCTTAATGTAGAAAGATACAAATATGATTAAAAAGATAAATGGTAAATGCCAGGGACAGATAATAGACAGGGAAACACAAATCTTTGGCATGCTTGTCAGAATTTCACATATACTTCCCCAGGTGGCATAAATGCCACTCCTGTTCATTTACAGACATTGGCATCAGACACTGACAGGCAGAATGACCTTAACCACGAGAAAGCAATAGAGGAGTTTTGTCTTGCTTTTTTTTTATCATGAATACTTCTGCCCAGAGCCTGTGCCCGAATCCATTCTCGACTGCTTTGACTTGTTTCTCATTCACTAGTCAATTTTACCCACAGTCAATATCACTTGAGCAGTGAGATGTTATCGCTTCTGTTCCCTGACAGCTCATTTCCTTCTCATCAACGGGATGGAGGACAGATGTCATGGAGCACAGTATAGACTACCTATTTTTTTCAAGGATATTTATTTAGGTTTGGAGAGATGGCCCAGTGGTTAAGAGCACTGCTGCTCTGGCAGGGGACCCAGGTTCCTTTCCCAGTTCCCACACAACAGCTCACAACCATCTGTTGTCAGAGACCTGACACCCTTTACTGGCCTCCTTAGGCACCAGTCACTCACATGGTTCACAGAAACACATGTGGGCAAAATACACACATGAAAAAAAAACAGATAGCCGGGCGGTGGTGGCACACGCCTTTAATCCCAGCACTCGGGAGGCAGAAGCAGGCGAATCTCTGAGTTCGAGGCCAGCCTGGTCTACAGAGTGAGTTTGAGGACAGGCTCCAAAGCTACAGAGAAACCCTGCCTCAAAAAACCAAAAAAAAAAAAGAAAAAAAAACAGATAAATTTTTAAGAGGACAGAATACCCTTTTAATGGTCTGTTATCAATCTTTGGAAATTAATCATTTTAATCATGTGCCTCCCATATTTGTTTGAAAACATTTTTTTAGTTTTTTTCTTTTAATTTATTTCATGCTGATTTTCCTGTTTTATTTCCTTCAACTTTTTTCTTAAGATTTTCAAGATGATTGCCAAATGCCATTGACTGGAAACCAAGGTGAATACACACTTACCCTTCTGTGTGTGCCAACCACTTATTTGGTTTTTCACCTGAAAAACCTATGTCTGCTTTAGAGTTCTGCTTATCTAAAGGCTGTTGTGTCCTCCTTAATTTTATTAAGTGCTTTTTTATTCCTAGTCAGCTTCCCAAGGGCATTAATAAGTGTCTACACTTTGCCTTGATTGAAGTGCACCTTTATCATACGTCAAATCAACTGCAGCTCAGAAAAGAGGGTACACAATCTCAACTAACGCTGAAAATGACTTCAGTGTTTGCATTTCAAGTAAAACTAAGTGGTCAGCCCTAGTTTTACTACATCCAGATACCGAGTTCTGTTTGTTTAAAGCAGAGGATGACCATGACCTTTCGATCATCCAGCCTCTACCTCTGGAGTGTTGGGACTGCAGATGTGTGCCACCAAGCCCACTTAA
Source organism: Arvicola amphibius (assembly GCF_903992535.2). NCBI lineage: Eukaryota > Metazoa > Chordata > Mammalia > Rodentia > Cricetidae > Arvicola > Arvicola amphibius. The sequence goes on from NC_052049.1 coordinate 178,899,040, forward strand.
TCTCCGTGACTCGAGAATTTCATGCTATGTAATGTTTGGAAAGAACTCCTTGAAATCCATTGGACCAGACATTTTTCCAAGGACTAATTTAAGTATGTCTTTTGTGATTTCTTTTATGTTGTGTCCCACTTTTTTCTATTTCCCCTGTAATCAATTTTTTAAACAATGACCCATTTTAAAAATCTATTTTTCACTTATATAATCTGAATTAGCATGTGTTCATTTAGGATGCTGCTTTATCTGATTGCTATATCTGTGTATAACTACATTGAACTGACTACATAGTTAATCTTAGTCATTATATAATTTACCTTGATAATTCCTTTTATCTCTGTGGTTACCTTTACAAGAAGTTTGTCTCTTTTATTGGCCTCAAATCTTTAAAGAGAGAAGGAGAGGGATTGGGGAGGTAGCTCAACAATTAAGACCACCTGCTGCCCTTCCAGAGGATGAGAGTCCAGTTCCAACCCACATCTGGCACCACACAGTCACCTGTAACTCCAGATCCAGAAGATCTAATGCCCTCTTCTGGCTTCTGATGGCACAGCATGCACACACACATATACACACACACACACACACTCACATGCTCACACAAGTCATACATACACATTAAAATAAATAATAAAATAAATCTTTAAAATACACACACATACATACACAAAGGAAAGAGAGAACATAGAAGAGAGAGAGAATCAAATTCTACTGCATTGTGTTTACTGCTCCAAGATTGTTAAAGCCTGCCTATATTTTGTGGCATTTATTCCTTGGCTATCACCATTAAATGCAATCCATCAAATTCTATCACTGATTTGTTTTTATTCTGTTATCTAAGTCATATTTTAAATAATACTTCTTACTATTTCCTTTACTTTGGAATTTCTTTTTTTTTTACTTTGTATATTCCTGAATAATTCACTTGCAATTTACAATTGCTCCATCTATATTTGGATTTTCTTTTTTTTACCATTGCCTGCTGTATACCATTGTGCTGGGTACTTTTATGTCAACTTGACACAAGCTAAAATACTTTCTAAAAGAGTGAACCTCAATTGAGAAAATGCCTCCATCAGAGGCCAGTGGACAAAGCTGTTATGCATTTTCTTGATTGATGATTGATATGGAATGACACAGTTCACTGTAGGTTGTGTTACCCCTGGGCAGATGTCCTGGGTTCCAGAAGAAAACAGGATAAGCCAGCAACGAGGAGCAAGTCAGTAAGCAGCACTCCTCCATGGCCTCTGCAACAGCTCCTGCCTCCAGGTTCCTGCCTTGTGTTCCTAACCTAACTTCCCTTGGTTATGGACTGTAAACTAAGCTGAAATAAACAGTTTCTTTCCCAAGTTGCTTTTAGTAATGGTGATTCTCACAGCAATTGAAATCCTAGCTGAAATGACTGTCCTTTGGATACATTTTATAACATTTACTTTTGCTGATGTCCACTCTTTTGCTTAAAATTGCATGGAAAATTGTGTTTCCTTTGGTTAAAACTTCATGTTAAAAATAAGTCCATCCCATCAAATTTTGGATTTCTTCTTCCATTTTTCAGTACCTACTGAAAACTCATATGACTGGATGTCATATATTCTAGGAGTTTTCACAATTACATTTGACAGATAGGTTTCATGGCCTCTAAGCATCTTATTTCCATAGAAGCCTGCAAGATAGGTTTTAAGCGTGGGAAACAGCAACTAAGATCAAAGTGGAAATGCACTCTCCAGTGCCTGTGCACACATTTATAAGCCCAACAAGAATTTTAATATACTCATATATGTGTGTACACACATATGTTCGTGGATACACACATGTGGATAAAGTCTGCAGTCAAAGATAACTGTGTTTCAAAGATGGCCAGACTAATAAGAGTTAGAGGAATAAAAGAAAAACAAACACCTCCTGGACATCTTTATTGATTCTTCAAGTACATGCTGCCTACTAGCAGAGAAACTGACGATGGTCCCATAAAGCACAGTGAGTTCCTTTTCCTAAGTGGGCAGAGCATAGAGGCAGCTTGGGGGTGACTAGCTCTGGAGAGTCCGAAGGATGGGTGAGAGAGTGTTTTAAATGAATACAAGACTGCAAAAGAGATTGAGAGGGTAGTTTGCAATAAACATGATCCTCACAGCCTCAAAACAGTTGAGTGTGGGGGTTCACATTTGTAGCCATAACTTTGAAAAGGCAGAGACAGGAAGATCTCTTGAAATCACTAAACAATTAGCAATTACACCTACACACACACACACACACACACACACACGCCCACCTACATACACACACATGACTGTAATCAAGACCTAATGACAGGATTATGCTTCAGCCAATGCAGAATTCTCTTTTACACCTTTGTCCCTTTAGGTGTCGAGTGGTCATAGCTGAATAAACAGTTACAGTTTGCTGTGTCTTTAAACAATCCAATTTGTAGCCACACCCTATGGTGTCTTTCAATTTCATTCTTGACCTCACATTCACAGGCCCAGGCCAGCCCAGCTGAGCTCCCTAATTCTTCTGAGGTGAGGCTCAGAAAGACTGCCAGCCACACAGGGTCGCTGTCATCTGCCAGACCCTCCCTGTGACTGAACTGAATTTACCTTCCATTTGCAGGAAGCATGGCTCACACCCATGGCTTGCCAAAAAGATGAGGTGAAATCTGGGCTTCCTGAATGCGTTTGGGGAACACTTTGTGTTGGAATTCAGTGCTGGGCAGACAAATGCTCTCTCCCTTCATTCCGCAGAGCAAGATCTGTGATAGCAGAGACCAACCTGCTCCCCGTTCATTTACACAGATGCAAAACAGCTCCAGAAGAACTATCAGATTTCTTTTCTACACAACTGTACAAAATTGAGTCTTGTTTTTCTTTAAGGAGAAAGCACCCAGACATGGTGATGTATTTATAACCTCAACACTCAGGATGCCAACATGGGAGGCTCATGAATTTGAGGTCACCCTGGGTTCTCTAGTAACCCTGAAACCAACCTGGTTGCACAGAAATAGCCTGTCTCAAAGAACCTTTTTAAAATACAGGAAGACATATTGCAGCATAGACCTGGATGTTATCACAGGTGCTTGAAAGTGGGTTCAGTCTGCTGCCTTCAGAAAGAAGTACTTCTCTTTCCTGTGTGCTGTTTCCCCCCGTTTTATGGTCCTCAAGTGGCTCTTACCTGCTCCATCAGCTAGCAGAGGTATTGGGGAAATCGTGCCTAGATGGGTCGTGTGTGTATAGGGCCAACAATAGAAGGAGTGCATGATGGGTAAAAAGCCATCCTCGTGCACCTGCTTCCTCCTGAGAGCAACTGTGCCCACAAGATGTACTGTGACTGATGACATGTGTCATGGAAGCCTAGGGGAGTGTCTCCAAGGGTACGGGCTCAACTCATTGGCAGCCTGCTGTTGGCAGCTTGACGACCTAATGTCCTACCACGGATGGCCCTGTTCCAAGAGGCTCCTGGATACTCCGTCAACATTGACTTTCCACACTAGTCTCTCCTTAATCGCTTTTTTAGACATATGGTGTTGTAAACATGAAAAGTAACAAATACGATAAAGAGTGAATGAGACACAGGTGTCTAAGCACAATTAAACCAACCCATTAAAGAGACTGAAATGAGCAACTTTCTCCTTCAGCAGATTTTTATCTCTCGCTTACACCCATTCTCAGAAGTCAGATGTGTGTTCCTATGAGATGCCAAGCTAGCAGGTCCTAGCTGCAAGAGAGATGTGTTGTTCCAGGGAGGAATCCAGACAGACCGCTTGTGTGACACTCTTCTTGGGGACAGAAACATCTACTAACCCCAGACATGGAAGTGACCACCAAACTCCAGCCTGTAAAGCAATGAGTATTATTGGGGTTACCTACGGGAGTACTGGCGAGAACTGACTGACACAAAAACAGGAGCATCATTCAAAAGCCTGCCAATACAGATAATGGCTCGCGAAAGCTGTAGCGTTGGCTCTGTAACATGCAGCAGACCTGACACACTGACAGTCTTTCTCCTCAGCCATCCTTTCTGCTTATGGAATTTTAAAGATGGGGGAACCTTGTGAATCTGATACGTTTCAGGAGCTCCAGGGCACTTCTAAGTCATTTACTTCCTAGTCCCCAGGTTGCCAAGGCCTTCACTCCAGGATGGGTGTTTTGAGTCAGAGTTCACTGCTACCCAACATTTCTCTCTCCGAAGAGCTTAGGAAAGCCACACCATGTCCAAGTGCAGAGAGGGTGGGGGTGTCATCTCAGGGAAGCCTAATTGCTGCCTGGCTTTCTCTTTCTAAGCTCTCTTCCAACGGAGGCGCCCATTCATAACTATAAAGAGTAAAGAGAAACAGCTTCCTTTCTTAAACATTACTCTTCCCTGGTCCCCTGAATCTCAGCCAGTGGACAACCCTGACACATCACTTAACCCAACTCTGAGACACTGAGCGGAGTTTGCAAGACCCTTGAGTGGCATGTGGACATTGTCAGATAAGGTGTGACCTGGATATGCAGGATGTGAGACTGTTTCCAGGGTCCATACTACCAAATGTAGCTGGTCAGTGTCAGGTAAGAGGTCAAGTCAAGTCTTCCCATAGTTCTGCTTCTAAGGGGTTTCGGGAGCAAAGGGTAGTTTATGGCTCTGAAGAGTCAAAGGGAGCCTCACATGGGTCATTAAGACAGATGCTGTCAGAAGGACATCCTCACGTGATGTAGAGAACACAAATCCTGAGATGCTACTGATCCACACACCTACAATGAACACATCAATCCTTCCGTGACGTTCCTTACTCCATCTTGCCTAAGAGGCTAAGAGAAGAGGAAAATGAGTAAATGAAGTCAAAGCATAATTAACAGCTAAGTAAGGAAAATGATTGATGGGCTATTTTATCTCGTCTCTGATCTTTGATTATAAAAACATCTCATACACGATAAAAAAAGATCAACTGCATTTCTAGGATGGATTTGCCTCTTCCTTGATGCCAGCATTCAGAGCAGCCTCTCAAAGCAGCCCTCCATAAATAGAGCCTTTGCCACTGAGCACGCTAAAACTGCTCGCTGAGGCACAAGTTCCACGGTAAAAACTTTTCCACGGGGAAAGAGACAAAGACCAAAAACTTGCTAGATTCTTCTTTGTTGTTACTATGGTTACCAGCAGAGGTACCAAAAATGACTGTGCTCTGAAAACATCAAACACGAATACAAAAAGTATAAATAGCCACTGCTATTTTGAGCCTAGGAATAAGCAAGCCATCACTGCTATCATTCCCTGACATGAGGCTCCAGGGCTCCAGCTGCCTCACAGCATGGCTGGCTGGCTCCTGAGAGGCAGAAAATAGAAGGCAATCATCAGCCTGGCCTTTCTAACCTCAAGCAGGGTCTCTCCACAGTTTGGTGTGGTTTTCACAGCTCTTCCTGTAACAAGGAGGCAGGAAGTGACAGTTCGCACAGCCCTGTCACACCTCAGTATTCAGGAAATCATGGTGCTAACAGTTATCAAAGGCGGCTGGTTGGGAGAAATGTTTGCTACAGTGTCATGGTTAACTTTTTTTTAAAAAATTAGATTTATTTATTTTATTTTATGTGTATGACTGTTTTTCCAGCATGAAGGCATACCATGAGCATGCCCTGGTGTCCACAGATGGGAGAAGAGGGCACTGGATCCCCTGAGAATGGAGTAACAGATGGTTGTGAGCCACCATGTGGGTGTTGGGAACCAAACCTAGGTCCTCTGCAAGACGAACGAGTGCTCTAAACCACCGCACCATCTCTTTGGCCCTGTGATGGTCAGTATTGTCAACTGGACACAATCTAAAAATCACCTGAGCACAGAGTAAGGGGTTGTGCACATTGGGCTGGGTTATGTGCATGTTTGTGAGGGATCATCTTGAGTACATTAATCTATGTGGAAGACACAGCCCAGTGGGGGTAGCACCGTTCTCTAGGTGAAGGATCTTTACCTCTATAGGAGCAGAAAAATCAAGCCAAGCACAAACAAGCATGCATGTGCTCATTCCTCTCTGCTGTGGACACATGTGACCAGCTGACTTAAGCCCCTGCTGATGTGACTTGACTTGTGTGGTTACAAACTGTAACCTGGTATTTTGAGTTGAAATAAAGCCCTTTGTCCTCCACATTTTGTCAGGGTATTTTATCCCAACAAGATAAGTGAAGATAGTACTTACAGTGTGGGCTGAAGACTAAACATTCCCAATACACACTCTATACTGACCAACACGGTTATTACAGCACATTTCGCTAAACAAAAGCAGTGCCATTAAAGTCCATTTAACAGCACCGAGGGAGTGGTGTTGTTAGAATGACAAAACAAAATGGCAATGCTCCATCTAGCCACATTGTTACTCGCCATCTTGTTGACTAATGTTTCTGCCCAGTCCTACAGTTTTTCAGTTCTAAAGAAATACACAGAGGCCTACATAAATTATAAACTCTTTGGCCTATTAGCTCAGGCTTCTTATTAACTCTTTCTTACATCTTAAATTAGCCCATAATCCTTGTCTGTGTTAGCCATGTGGCTTGGTACCTTTCATTAGCGAGTCATTCTCATCTTGCTTCCTCTGCATCTGGGTCACGACTACAGACTGAGTCCTTCCTCCTCCCAGAATTCTCTTGTTCTGGGTGCCCTACCTACACTTCCTGCCTGGTCCACTCTGCCTATACCTCCTGCCTAGCTACTGGCCAATCAGTGTTTGATTAAAATACAAGTGACAAATCTTTACAAAGCACAAGACCATTGTCACACAGCATCATCTTCTACCATTTTGTCCCCACCAAAAAGCAAAAGAAGTCAGAAAGTTTGGGTTGATGTGTCCCAGGGAGTAAATTTGCACTGTGAATGTAACTAGGTAATTACCAAAAGCCAGGACTTTGAGAAAGCCATAAAAAGCAGTTAAGATATTTAGTACAAAGGGAAAATAAGCAATGTAGGAACTTGTTGGAAAACAGTTAAGATACAAATACTGCAAGACTAATAATGGTTCAAGATGCTGCAAATAAGCCATGAGCCCTGGACAGGACATTAACCATCTCCTTCCCTAAGGCTCTGGGAACATCAAGGAAGAGAGGAGGGAAAGAATGTAAGAACAGGAGGATAGAGAGGAGTGCTGTGACATGTTACCCACTGGACGTGACATGGCTATTACACCCTGAATTCACTGGATCCAGCCAGTTAAAATAACCAGTATGAATAAGAGAAACATTATCAAAAGTCTCACCTCTAGCTGAGGAGCACTGATTGGCAGCAGAGGGGAGAAAGACTCATTTTAACTGGAGAGTGTGGTCACTAATAAACTGTTCAAACTCCAGCTGCTGTCCCCAAGTTCAGGTACATAAGGACATCATTGACTGGACTCAGTGGGTTATAAATGGAAAAGAAAGAGACAGAGACAGAGAGACAGAGAGAAACAGAGAGAAAGAGAGAGAGAGAGGAAGGAAGGAAAAGACCAACTAGAGGGTTTGGCATAAGTTGAAGGGGAAGAGGAGGATAGATATGATCAAGATATGCCATATACATATATGAACTTTTTGAAAAATAAATAATATAGACAGAAGTTTCTGTCCCACCTGGTCCCACAGTCATTCAGTCCTAAAGAAACACACAGAAGCTTATACTAAATATAAACTGTTTGGCCTATTAGCTCAAGCTTATCATTAGCTAGCTCTTACAACTTAAATTAGCCCATAATTCTTATCTGTGTTTAGTCACATAACTTGGTATCTTTTCTCAGTGCAGCATTTTCATCTTGCTTCCTCTGCATCTGGGTGGCAACTACTGGCTGAGCCTTTCCTCTTTTCAGAATTCTCCTAGTCTGGTCGCCCTGCCTATACTTCCTACCTGGCTACTGGCCAATCAGCATTTTATTAAACCAGTACTAGTGACAAATCTTTACAGGGTATAAGGCATTATCCCACAGCAAAATAAAACTATTGTTGTTTTTTCAATGCAATCAGTCATGTAAGAAGAGGAGGTAAAGAAAACAGAAGTAAGCAGAAGTGGGAAAACATGCCCAAAGAAGTGACCTATCTGAGCTGCACCATGCTGCTTCTGGAAGTCAAGGTCAACTACAGCCACTAGTGTTCTCATGGTGAAAGCTACAAAGCAGAAGACAGGTCTGCGCTGCAGAAAGGCAAAGGGTGGATGGATAAGGCATGCACCATGCACAGAGAGCAAGCTGGGACCTTGCAGGTGCTCAGATTGAAGTGTGGTCCCTTACCCCTGCACCATTGTCTAGCCAAGCTACATGGAGGAACATGAAGGGTGCTGTAGAGAAGCTGACAGTGGACAGAGGTGAACTGAGATGGGTGAGTGTTCCATGCCCTGTAAGAGCCGCCATCCCAGAAGGTACTATGTAAGGAAAGAGTCAGCCCCCAAGCATCAAAGACAATGCAATGACTCTCAGGCAAGAAAGTACAAATCAGGGAATTCTGGTAGAGGATGGACTCCTCCTCAGAGGACACTGACTTTACTTGTTTCATTTACTGAGATTAGCAGTCTCTGGCCTGTGGAGACTGGCAGAGAAGGCAAGTCTATTGGGACGGGGAAGTCACATCATCCCAGAGAGAAAGAAACCCTGACAGAGGGTGTAAAACCTTATAGTTCATGTAACTGTTTATTTTGTTTTATTTTATTCATTTGATTTTGATTTTTTTAATTTCCTATTTTATTTTATATTTGATTACCATTGATAACTTTGTTCTTTGTTTTATTGTTATAGTTTGGTTTGAATCTTGCTGGGAAAAAAATCTGATGAACATGCTTGCTAGTGCTTTGTCAACTTGACACAAGCTACAACCTTCTGGGAAGAAGAACCCTCTGCTGAGGAAATGCCCCCATCAGATGTGCCAAGTCTGAGGGCATTGTCTTGATTAATGATTGATGTGAGCCAGCCCAGCCCACTGTGGGCAGTTTTACCATGGAGCAAGTGATCTTAGGTTATATAAGAAAGCAAGCTGAGTAAGCCATGAGAAGCAAGTCAGTAAGCAGTGTCCCTCCATGCCTTCAGGCTCCCGCCTCTAGTTCCTGCCTGGACCTCTGACCTCTCTCATTGATGAACTGTTGAAGCACAATTAATAAAAACTCAGAGAAAGAAATTGGTGTTCAAACTGAAGATCCATAAAGCAAAACAGCCAGCCACTGGCTCTTACCTCAACCTCAGTCTGAAATGGCGATCTTGCCTCCTGGAATCTCAGAATGAGATTGTGTGTCTGACAGCTATCTCCTCTTGTCCTATATTCCTCTCTAGGGCTGGGATTAAAGGTGTGTGTTATTGTGGGATTAAAGGTGTGTGTTACTATAACCTGGTCTGCAAGGCTGACCAGTGGAACTGTTTTACTCTCAGATCTTCAGGTAGTCTTTATTTATTAAAACACAATTGAAATGTGTGACTAGGAAGACTAGTCCCACTATAGACTGTGACTAGGAAGACTAGTCCCACCATAGACTGTGAGTAGGAAGACTAGTCCCACCATAGACTGTGAGTAGGAAGACTAGTCTCACCATAGGCTGTGAGTAGGAAGACTAGTCCCACCATAGACTGTGACTAGGAAGACTAGTCCCATCATAGACTGTGAGTAGGAAGACTAGTCCCACCATAGACTGTGACTAGGAAGACTAGTCCCACCATAGACTGTGACCTAGGAAGACTAGTCCCACCATAGACTGTGACCTGGGAAGACTAGTCCCACTATAGACTGTGACCTAGGAAGCCAAACAAACCTTCTCCTACCCAAGTTGCTTTTGGTCATGGTGTTTGGCACAACAGTCGCATGCAATGTCTGTTCTTTCTCCACACTGGCCATGGATATAAATTATAGGACAAAGCCAACTGAAGTTCAAGTAGGAATAAAAATAAGAATTGATCTTAGATTTATCCAAACTAGTAGTATCAAAGGCAGAAAGTAGCAGTCAGTTGGTTTTGTGAATTCCAAGGAACAAAAGCAGCATAAGAACACCTTCACACGCCGGGCGGTGGTGGCGCACGCCTTTAATCCCAGCACTCGGGAGGCAGAGGCAGGCAGATCTCTGTGAGTTCGAGGCCAGCCTGGTCTACAAGAGCTAGTTCCAGGACAGGCTCTAAAAAAGCTGCAGAGAAACCCTGTCTCAAAAAACCAAAAAAAAAAAAAAAAAAAAAAGAACACCTTCACACGTAAAATGTGGAGGGAGCAAGCAGTGACGATGACTGGAAAACTAAGAGCATGGGAGGCTTTTTCACAGAAAAAAACTAAAGGAGCCTAGCAAGATGGCTCAGTGGGCAAAAGTACCTGTCACCAAGCCCAGTAACCTGAGTTTGCTATCCAGGATCCACGTAGTGGAAGGAGAAAATGTAGTCTGTTTCTTTGTTTGTTTGTTTGTTTTTTCTCTGACCTCCACTCAAGCACCAGGCATATGAGACCCCCTCCAACACAATAACATTTAAATTTTTAAACTTTAAACCTAAAGGACTGAATTCCACTAGAGAGGAAATGCTTGAAAAAAAAAAAACACTATGGAAAGAAAGGTACTCCTGGCTTAATATCAAATTCTCTTAAGGGGCCAACAACATGGCTTTATGGGTAAAAGGGCTTCACATCAAGCCTAGTGAGCTGGGTTTGAGTTCCAAGTCTGCATGGTCGAAGAAGAGAATTGATTCCTCCAAGTTGTTCTCTGACCTTCACATATGCACCATGGTATACACGTATCCCTCAGCCCCAAATAAATAAACAAAATTTTAATTTTTTTTAATTCAAAACTAAAAAACATAGTCTGGGCTGTTGGACTCCACTAATATCACTGGAAATTTATGTTTCCTTTTAGAGGATTTTAACATGTTTTTAGTACATTAGCATTGTTTGATGATCCCAACATTCACACTGTCCCTTCCTGTCACTACCTCCTTATCTGCCCCCCGTCTATTCGCCCACTGAACTAATAAACAGGAGACATCTGGAATTAGATTTACAAACATAATTGGTACTTTGGATATTTTTTCTTACTTGCATGCCCCATTTGACTGCATTTTTATTAAAAATTAACATATATGTTTATGAAATACAGTAGTCATTATTCTTTCAAAAATAAAAAAACAGGAATAATGTAAACAAAAATACAGCCTGTACACAAAAGCCAGGGAGAAAATATGTTTCCCTTAGCAACACGGAAGCAGATATTTAAACACAATCAGCATTCCATGAACACATAATTTAGCAATCAACAAATAACTGACAGTCAGCTGGTAAATTATTCATATTTTAATTTTTCAACTGTTTACTCTTCTCAAATATTTATTTATCCCTTCAACCAAATACATTCATTCAGGAGCCTAAATTTAAAAAAAAGAAGAAGCAAACTTTGTATCAAGTTGAGTTTAAATGGCATGTTGGGAACTGTGGTCCAACAAGAATAGAAGAGACCGAAACCCCCAGGAAAAAACCACACCCATGTTAAACATTCTACAAGATAATTGGTTGGTTAAAACTGTGGAAATTTGGGATGTTGCAAATCCAGAATCAAATTAATTTGGTTATTATAAGTGTCCTCAGTAACCATTTATTTCTCTCCTCTGTTTGACTTAACATCTTTGTGACTACTAGGAAAATCTTTTGGGACTGTGCAATCAGACCCCCTGTGCCCTCCAGTCCAAAATCTAAGAATGTCACCAGATAACGTCTGAAGCCTCCAGCAGAGTTTCCCCTACTTTGCTATGTAACCTGCCTACCTGATGTTCCCACCAATGTATTTTTAAAGTGCCTTGATTTATGACTTTGTTCTGTTAGCATTACCATGAAACATTTACCATGCTGGAACAAGGTGTTAGGGTAACGTGGAGTCTCCAGGGCATGACTGCCCACACTTGACTCCAAAATGAGCTATCCTCTTCTCTTTGAGATAAGAGCTGTGTGTTCTCTTTCTACAGAGGAAATATCCACCTGGGGACAACAGCCCAAACTCTAAATGGTTCCAGGACTATGAGCTTTATTAAGCTCAATGTCTTTAAAACCCCATTTCTACTTTAAATACTATCTCAGATAAGAAATGCCTGCCACAAATATTCCCTTCTCTGTCATTCATGGGATCTGGTCACAGCTGCTTCCAATCTATCCTCTAAAAACTACCCAAACAGGTTCTCTGATGGCCCCATCCTCCACAGTCCTGATTAACTAGTGCCCAGATTGGTTCCCTATCCAGGCCATTCTACCCTCTTCTCCTTTGGGTTTGTTTGTGTGTGTATGTAAGAGAGAAAGACAGAGAGACAGGGAAAGATGGGGCAGTGAACAGGTACATATGTGGAAACGAGAGGACAGCTTCGTAATATTGTCCATTCCCTCCTTACACCTTTTCATGGGTTCTAGAGATCAAACCCAGGTCACCAAGCTCACACAGCAAGTGTCTTTGCCCTCTGAACCATCTCGCGAGCCCCTCCTCCTTCTATTCCATTTTTATCCTGTGCTGTATTTGTTATTTTCCTCATTGTTCTAACAAAATGCCCAACTAAAAATGTGAGAGTAGCAAAACTGAATAACACAGGTGGGAAGTTTCTTCCACTGCAAGCTGGTGGAAGAGCGACTTGTGGGTTCTTTTAAAAAAATGAAACTTGTGATAGACAACACAGCTTCTTTCCAAAGTACATGGTGTGGACAGGAGAGATGGTTTGGTAGTTAATAGTGCTTATTCCTGTAGGAGACCTGGGTTGGGTTCCCAGAACACATATTGTATAGCTCACAGGTGTCTGTTACTCCAGCTCCAAGAGATCTAATGCCCTCTTCTGGCCTCCATGAGCAACTGCAGTCATATGCACAAAGCCCCACATATGTACATACACATCAATTAAAATTTGTAAAAATAAATCTCAAAACAATCCAGTCTTTAACCATATTATCAAGAAATAAGCCAATAAGAAAATTAGATGAGATTGGAGACTTCGATCTTCCCTGTTCTCTACCAGACAAAGAAGATTTCTAATGATCAATTAATATTTAATTATATTAAAATCCTTAAATACTATAATTAACAATTAAAAATCTAAATGCACATTATTAATATATAAAAACATGACATTTCTGGTACGTATATAGTATAAAAAGAAGTATTATAGAAAAATTGACACAGTAATTTTAATTTTTATTAAATATATATATAATTTCTCAAATGAATTTTGAAACTCTATAGTCAAAAATAAGATGATTTTTCTTCAAGACTTGGGATTCAAAATAACCTTAATCAGAGTTCTTCTATGTCTGATGTTTTGTGATTATTATTTATTAAGCTTTAAAATTCTACAATAAAAATAATAGTTGTCAGAGAGCAAGAAAAGGAGAGTTCTGATTTATGGACATGTATCCTGAAATGAGTTTGATCATGGACGCTATTATATTTAGAACAAAATACAAATATACAATGCTAAGTTTCGCCAAAAAAGACTCTTGTTGATTTTTTTTGTAAATACAAAAACAACAACAACAACAAAAAGAAAAACAGCTTTCATCTCAAAGGAGAGTTAGTTTATTCTGGAGTCAAATAAGAGTGACTATGGTGAGTGACCAAAGTCAGCAATCACAGCCTGTGGAAACCATGTCATGGTCACAAAGGTTGTTTATTTGGTTGGTCGGTTGGTTGGTTGGTTGGTTGGTTGGTTGGTTGGTTCGTTGGTTGGTTGGTTGGTTGGTTGGTTGGTTGGTTGGTTGGTTGGTTCGTTGGTTGGTTGGTTGGTTGGTTGGTTGGTTGGTTGGTTGGTTGGTTTCTCATGACAGGGTTTCTCTGTTTAACAGCTCTAGCTGTCGTGGAACTTGCTTTGTAGCTCAGACTGTTCTCAGACTCAGTGATCCACCTGCCTCTGCCTCCCAAGTGCTGGGATTAAAGGTATGTGCTGCCACTGTCTCGAAGTAAGATTTTAACAGTAACAGAAAAAGGGGAAAAAAGTCATAAATCAAAGTACTTTAAAAATCCTTTGGCTGGGGGCAGCAGGAGCATGGATCTGTAGTGGAAGGGTACTGGCTGCTCTTCCAAAGGACCTGGATTTGTTTCCCAACACCTACATAATGCTTCACAGCTATCTAACTCCAGTTCCAGGGTATCCAACGACTTCTTCTGACCACGACCACCCCTCGTGGCTCAAAAGGTTTGTATATGGTACCGACAGAGTCATGCAGGTACACATAAGATAAAGTAAATACATCTAAAATAATACATAAGTGGGGACAATTGCAGAAAAGCAAGAAACATTCCAGTTCTCCACAACACCCAGAAGTTCCAATCAGTCAGCCTTGTAGAGTGGTTAACACAGCGGCAGACTTTCTCTCTACGGGGAATGTGCCTATTCACAAATCCAAACCAATCTGCAGAAGTTTAAGGCAGATCTGAAGTTTCTTTCAAAGAAGCACAGATGTACACCTTCCCCAAACAAGTAAAAGAACACTAAACAGGTCTAAAACCTGAAATATATAACTCTATTAAGATGTCCCAAAAAATGTTGAGAAAGCTAGCGTTTTTGTAATGAACCCTCACCTAGCTCTAGAGAGTGACGGATTAAGCACTAATTAATTTATCTTAAAAAACAAAGACTTTGAAGTCTGCAGAGCACTCGTAGACGCCTTGCCTCCAGTAAAGACACATGTGGTGATGTCCTCGTATCCGCTCAAGCATCTGTCTTAGCATGTTTGCCATGCTTTCCTCACATAGCTGCGATGTGCTGCGTATTGCAGCTGACTCGAAGGAAAAGACAAAAACCTCACATGACTGTGTTGTAGGAGGCTGCCTGTTTGTTCCCGGCTGCTCAGCCCCGAAACAATCATAAAGAAACCATATTATTTGCAGTGCTGTTCAGCCAATAGCTTAAGCGTATTTCTAGCTAATTCGTATGTCAAATTAACCTATCTCCATTAATCTGTGTATCACCATGAGATTGTGGCTTACCCGGTAAAGTTCAGCATCTGTCTCTGGCGGGGCTACATGGCTTCTCACTGACTCCACCTTCTTTTTCTCAGCATTCAGTTTAGTTTTCCCTGCCTAGTTCTACTCTGCCCTATCCACAGGCCAAGGCAGTTTCTTTTGAAAGACTCTGGGCCACCTCAGCAAAACTGCCCCCCCCCCCCCGGGAACCAGGAACCTGATAATCACCCACGCGTGCACTGGAGCTTTGGGTACTTTTCCCTGGAACTCTCCATCCCCTTTGTAGTTTTTCTTCAACAGACTCAGGCCCTGAAACTGGAGTAAAACGACCTGCAGATGACCTGCAGGTGTTTTTCCTTGTTCAACCAACCCAGCAATTGTCATAGCAATGACCCATAACAGTTAACTGACCATTAAAATGAGCTAGTCACAACAGCTGACAAATGACTTCTGTACTTCCCCTTTTGAGTCTGCACTCCCTTTTGGTTCTGCTGTTTTTAAAAGAAGCCTGTAGTAGCTTTTCAAGGTCCTTCTCCTCCCTAGGCTGGGGGACCTCTGTTGCAGCAGAAATAAAAATTCCTCTTGCTTTTGCATCAACTGTGATGTGAGAGTGGTCTCTTGGGGCGACTCCTCCTCAGTGGTTGGACTTTAAGGTCCAACACTTTATTCACCAATGGTATTCACAGCAAACAGAGGGAATCCCACATCATGACTGACTCTAACTGAGTTATAGATATTGTCACAAGTCCTGTGACAACCAGTGCTCTACTGTTGAGTGACCAATTCATTCATCCCTGTGCGGATGGTAGGAAAGAATCAGACATTAACTTCCAGAGTCAGACACCACAACAAAAATTACCAAAACCAATCGAGTGGTGGTGGTGCGTGCCTTTAATCCCAGCACTCAGGAGAGAGAGGCAGGCGGATCTCTGTAAATTCAAGGCCAGCCTGTCTACAAGAGCTAGTTCCAGAACAGCTAGGACTGTTACACAGAGAAACCCTGCCTCAAAAAAAATGAAAGAAAAAAAATACCAAAACCAAGATAAAGACAGGTACCCAGGACTGGAACTGGAGTTCCTAAATCTATCTGAGGATTTTCAGAATGGCATCACCAAAGAGATGGGGGCTGGTCTAAATTTTGAGAATGGTGAGCAAGCCAGGCAGGAAGACTTGACAAGTGACAGAGTCTGCTTTCTATTTCTGTGGTAAACATCATGACCAAAAGAAAATTAAGGAGGAGAGAGTTTGTTTGGCTCACATGTCCTAATCACAGTCCAGCTATGAGGAAAGTCAGGGAACTCAAACAGGAGCAGAGACAGGGACCATGAAAGAATGCTGCTTGCTGGTTTGTGCCCAATGGCTTGCTCCGAGTTTGCTTTCTTTTAGAACCCAGGACCACCTGCCCAGGGTAGCAACACCCACCCACATCAATAGTCAATCAAAAAAATACCCCCCCCCCAATTTTTACTTTAATTGTCTTTTGCTTATCTATTATGGCTTCCAATTTTGCGTTTTTATGGGGTATGTGTGTCTACATGTGTATGCGTTTCTCAGTGCTTTTTCTTCTTGTTTTTTCATTTGTCTGTTTGCTTTGTTGTTTGTTTGTTTGTTTGTTTGTTTATTGGCCTACTTGTTTTTTAAAGACAGAATGAAGGTCTGGAATTGGGTGGGTGGGGAGGTAGGAAGGGGCTGGGAGGAGATGAGGAGGACAGTCTGAGGCAATCCCATGGCTGAGGCCCTCTTCTTCCCAGGTGATTCTAGTTTGTGTTGACAATAAAACAAACAGTCAGCAGATTTTATTTGTTAGGAATTTATTTTTAATACTTTTAATATTCTCTTAAAACTTCAGGTATGTATATAATATATGTCAATTATATATTCTCAATCCTCCCATCTAACTCCTCCCCCCCCCCCGCTTTCCACCATACCTTTACCACGATTGAATCCAATTAGTGCTACCCACGAACAGATGCATGTCCATGAGTCATGGTCAACCTACCAGTAACCACAGTCCTAAACAAAAATGACTCTGAGCCCAACAGCCATCAACTGTCAGCTGGCAAATAATGCTTATAAATTTATGACATACAGCATTATATTTTGATATATGTGGCAAAATAATTGAATTGGGCCAATTCATGCATCTTGTGTCTGCTCTCCCACAACACCTTTTCTTTTCATACAAATTTTGGCATCCTCCTTTTTCTCTAGGCTCCAGCAATATTTACTTCACAGCTAGAAGGCTCTCAGATCTATTTTCTGCAAAGAGCTTCATTGTTCATTGTTTTATGTAACATTTATTTAAGTTTCATTTATGATGATCTCACCCCAGGAAAGTGAGGGAAAAAAAGAAACTATGTGTCAAATGGTATAGGACATTTTTCAATGGGTTATTATTGTGGTTTTCTCCTTAAGGAGAAATTAAAATAAAAATTATATAACCGTGTGTGTTAGATATTAAGTGTATTTCAGTTTGAACTGCAATAAATCAGTGGACCTGGCTAGGTATATATTTTTATTTTTATTGTAAGCGGAGGGCCCTGTAATCCTATTTTGTTCTTTCTCCAAGCACAATTATTAATGGCTCTCATTTCCACTCTCAGAAAACTCTTGTTTTGAAAAACAAATTATATGGTCATTCTAATCATTTAACTTTGTCCCTTTATAAAAGCAAAAAATTTAGAATAATTGGCCTGTATGCCTCAGAGGATGTAGGTCATTGAGAAGCGATTCCTCAGCCCCGATGTCACAACCTTGGGGAAAATGAACCAATGCAAATCTGGCTCTAATGTGTTGAACAAGAGCAGAGAGGGCTGTGTTATGAAAGAGGCAGTGTGAAACCAAATGGGACTGCTGCATTGGATGGCTACATCCATACTTCCTCAGCCTCTTTAGATGACCTTATCCATCCCCAGGGAATGGACCTGATTTCTGTGGCTTCCCCGGGGTCTTAGAAGCTTGTCTTCCATTAGTGTTGTCAACACCAACAGCTGGGACAGGCTTTCTTTTGGTAGACTTTGCAAAGACATGTGGAACATTAAGTACAGTGTTAATACTATATAAACTTATATAAACATACTTGCAAACCATGTCACTGATAAGGAGATTTTATGATTGAACTATAGCAAATCTCATGTGTTAGGAGCTTACTCCGCCAATTCCCACATTTATGGTATTTCAGGGTAGAACTTAATGGATTAATGATTATCTAGGGATCATCTTTTTAGATTTTATTTTATGGTTTTATATAAATGCGTCTGTATTGTATTTTTTCTGTTTTAATTCATAATCAAGGTGTTCATCAGAGACTGGCACCATGATCTTGGACTTTGAGGCCTTCAACATAGTATGCTAAGTAAGCTTTATCCTATAATCTATATGAGTTTGTCCAGAAACCAGACTTCAATAGCCTTCCTTAAGGATACTCCTCAACATTTTCCCCCATCATATCTAAGAACTTTTCCATTTATATGAACGAGAAACTTTCCAAGATTTTCTAAATTTGTTTTTTGTTTTTGCTTAATGTTGACATTTTGTGACCTTGATAAGTTACTCAGACGTAGCCTGATTTCTAAATTTCAGTACTGTTTTGATGAGAGTGAAGAGAGAAGTGGGAATCTATCATACACACACACACACACACACACACACACACACACACACACACCACAGCACACACACACATACACTACACACACACATACACCACACACACACATACACCACACACACACATACACCACACACACACATACACCACACACACACATACACACATATACACCACACACACATACACACACCACACACATACACACACATACACCACACACACACACAAATACACACACCACACACACACATATACCACACACACACATACACACACATACACCACACACACACACACACACACACACACACAGGGATTTTAGGTCTGCAATACTAGAAAAGGACCTTGGGCTTCTGTGTTCTTATTCAACACGAAGAGATCTAAATCTGCCCGATATGCGGATCTCTGTGCCTCTGAGCTCTCGCATTTACTAGTGTTTAAGTATTTAGGGAAAGATTAGGAGGAAAAGGAAATATTTTTCATTCACTAACAGTAGAATTTTTAATAATGTGGAAATATTTTGGTGCATGCAGGCAGAGTGGGCAATGTGCCGGTTAGTTTTACCAATTTGACTAAACGAGACACATCTGGGAAGACAGAGCCTCTGTTAAGGACTTGATTCTATCAGCATCACCTGTGGGTAGGTCTGTGGAGCATGTTCTTGACTGTTGATTGCTGTGGAGGGCCCAGTTTGATGTGGGTGGGGCTATCTCTGGTGCCTTAGTTTGAGTATTATTGTTGTGAAGAGACAATGTGTACATGTCAACTCTTGTAAGTGGAAACATTTAATGGGGGAATTCGCAATTTCAGAGGATCAGCCCAATATCATGGTGAAGAGCCTGGTAATGTACAGGCACCCACGATGCTGGAGCTGAGAGCCCTAGATCTCAACTTGTTGGACCCTAAAGCCCACTTACTGAGGAGAGAACACAACAAGAGACCACTCTTACACTGCAGGTGATGAAAAAGCAAGAGGAATGTAATTTAACTGGCGCATCAGGGTCCTCAGCATCGGGAGGAGAAGGATCCCAAAAAGCTACTACAGGCTTCTTTAAAAGAGAAAAACCACAGAACCAAAAGGGGGAGTGCAGAAGTCATTTATGAAGTATTGTGACTAGCTTGATAATGGTCAGCTAACTATGATGGGTCATTGCTATGGCGATTGCTGGGTTGGCTGAGAAAGGAGAAACACCTACAGGTCATCTGCAGGTCATTTTACCCCAGTTCCAGGACCTGGCTCTATTGAAGAAAAACTACAAAGGGGATGGAAAATTTCAAGGGAAAGTACCAAAGCTCTAGAGCACCTGTGGGTGATTATCAGGTTCCTGGTTCCCAGAGGAGGAGGGGCAGTAATGCTGAGGCCCAGGGTCTTTCAGACTCAAAGGCAACAGGAAGTCAACTGGCTGTCACACTGAGGGAAGTTTGAGAAAAAGCGACTTCAAAGCCCACCCCACAGTGACACACTTCCTCTAACAGGGCCAAACCTCCTAGTAGTGCCATTTTCTTTTAAACCATCACATCTGGGTAGGTAGTTCTAGGCTGTGTCAAAATGCATATTGAGAAATCCAAGGGGAATAAGCCAGTAAACAGCATTTCTGCTTCAGTTCATGCCTATTGAGTTCATGCCCTGACTTCTCTCAATAAGCAACTGTGATCTGGATGTGTAACCCAAACAGACCCTTTCCCCAAATTGGTTTTGGTTGTGGTATTTAATCAAAGAAATGGAAAGGAAACTATGGTAGACAATAATATTGTTGGGGGATAAATATTTTCTTCAACTCATGAATCTTCTACCCTTTCTCAAAATTTTCCATCTAATCAAACAGAAGAAGGCCTATATTATACAGGAACCCTAACCCCAAACATCTGAGGTCATTGGCGTCTCCCCATGTGAGAATTATTTCACACTGCACAGTTTGATAGAAAAACTAGCATTGACCACTCTGCCTTTTTCTCCCAGCCATGTGGGTACAAAGGATTATTAGAAACCTTTCTCCCTTGCAATCCCTGTTGATTCCAGTAAGAATTTGTAGAGCTTCTACTGGCTTTGTCAGCTCACCAGGACTCATTTCAAGCTCAAAGTGGATAGTTCTCTCTTGGGAGGGGAGAAAAATTTTCACTGGGCAGTGGTGGCTCACGCCTTTAATCCCAGCACTAGGGAGGCAGAGACAGGCGGATCTCTGTAAATTCAAGGACAGCCTGGACTATAGAGCAAATTCCAGGACAGGCCACAAACTACAGAGAAACCATGTTTCAAAACCTCCTCCCCCCAAAAAAGGTTTCAACCTTTAGCATTTCTATTTGTAGAATTTCTTACCGCAAATCCTTGAAGCTTGACGCCATTTGGCTGTCCTCAGCACCTATAGCCCTTTGTTAGATCATGTTCATGGAGAAGTGGAAAACTGGAGAATCGGGCTGGAGGTACCTAGATCTTTAACTGGGATTGGCTTCAGTGAGATTTCACTGGTATGTTCCAATGTGTTTAAACCAGCATCTAATCCATCCTAGCACAAGGACACTTCAGGAGATTCCAAGCATCCCATTGAGAATCCTTCAGTCAGATGTCAAGGTGAGGCAGTCATTAATCCCTCCGCAACCTAAGTGGTTTAGAAACACTGCCTCCATTTCAAAGCAACCCTAACATCAGCAGGGGTGAAATACCACATAGATGGGATGATTCTCTTCAGAAGGGGGCCCTGGGAAAACCTCATGACCTGTCTGGGGGGTCTCAGGAAAAGAAATCAGAAAGTCATGTGTTGGTTTTCCCACAAATTCTCCTGGGACCAGTTTAAGTAAATGTGCTTGGAAAATATAAGTCATGACAGAGAAAGAGGGCTTTCTGAAGTGAAAGGTCCATATGAAAAAGTGTTCATAAAGATAAGACTTGGTCAAGAAAACCTCCTCCTAGTGTCCGTCTAGAATTCAGCACGCAGCCAAAACACACTCAAAGAAGGAAGGCAGAATAAAGACCAATGAAAACTAAAGGAAGTCCTTAGTAATGGAATCTCAGCACACTTATGATCAACAAGGGCTCCTCTCCAGTACAGAGAAAATGATCCCATATGGGAGCTTGGAGACCAGGGAAAGAACAAAGAACAACGAAAACGTAAAATATATGAGTCAACTTAAAGGGTAGAAAACAAGACTAAGACGCAATAATTACGTTGCTTATGGTTTCAAGGATGGAGACAATTACAATCTGCAACACGTTTGACTGAAGCTTAAATGGAGGGAAACTTTACCAGTGCAAAAGAGAGCTGACAGTTCTTAGTAACAGACTTACGCAAGTCAAAACTACACATGGTAATCTCTAGAGAAATCACAGAAATCATACGTAATATATATGAGAAAGAGTAAAATAGGTATTACAACAGAAAGAGAACGTTACATATAGTTCTGTGTGTATGTATGTATGTGTGAGCATACACATACAGTTCGATGGTGGAGGCATGTATATACAGTTCTGCGTGTGTGTGTGTCTGTGTGTGTGTTTGTGTGGAGGAAGGCTGATGCAAGGCCAATAACATGACAACATGAGAAAGTCAAGCCACAAGAGGACATGGAGATATGTGTTGATATTTTGTTGGTAATCTAAGAAATAAAGCTTGCCTGGAGGTTAGAGTGCACGGCTACCGCAAATTAGCCATAGAGGGCAGACAGTAGTGGCACACACCTCTCATCCCAGCAATCAGGAGACAGGCAGACAGATCTCTGGGAGTTCAAGGTTAATCCGGCCTACTTGAAATTGATTGGAGAAATAGAGCCAGTCCTAGTGTTTGGGATTCACACACCTTTAATCCCAAAGGAGGCGGAGTCAAGAAGAGATGGGCGGGGCAGAGAGAGCTATATAAGGCAGGGAAAGTCAGGACCTCGAAAGCTACCTGAGCACACAGTATGAGATTTGGTGGAGACACAGTTCAGTCTAGGAAGTCTGCGGATCACCCATCTTGGTCTGAGCTTGGATAGAGGTAAGCATTCTCTTGGGGCTTACTGGTCTGCTTCTCTGATCTTCAGCTTTAACCCCTGCTTCTGACACTCGGGACTGATTATAAAGAACAATTCGAATTCGTGCTACAGAGATGGGCAGCTACACTCATGAAGGAACAAAACTTGGTGTGGGAAGACAAGGAAAACCTATGCCTTAGAGCTTTCTAAGCACAAAACTTAGAAACAATATACAGATAGCAATATACAGATAGAGTGTGAGTAGGAGCTAGAGACAGATGTCAAGTGTCTTCCTAAATCCCACCTTATTTTTTTAAGACAGGGTCTCTCAGTGAACTGGTAGCTTGTTTTTAGGGCTAGACTGGTTGGCCGTTGAGCTTCTGGAATCTGCTTGGCAATGTTCCACAACACTTGGGTTACAGATACATGTATCTATGCTCGGCTTTTGAACGGGTGCTAAGGACAATCTGAGGTCCTCAAGTTTTCACACCAACTCTTTTTATCCACTGAGCAATCTCTCCTGCTCCTCACTAATCTTTAAGGAATGAATGTGAACCGAAGCAGGAGAGATGGAGAGAGTACAGCATCTAAAAATGCCTCTGTAGCAACTAACCCTTCTTGCAAACACCCCCCGGAAATTCAAAAGCTGCACATACTTGAGTCATAAAATTGGGCATTTGGGGCCGGGTGGGGGTGGGGTGAAGCTATGGACATAGCTTGGCACGGAGGGCGTGGCCTGGGCCTGGGGCATTCTGGGTGGCCAATGCCAGAAGCTGCCAAACCAGTTTCTGGCAGAGCCCAGTGCACTCGGCCCGCAGCCTGCACACGCCAAAGTGCAGCCTGCACCCTAGGCTCCCACAATTCTAAACTCAAACTCTCATCCCTGCATCTCAACAGGTCAAGGAAGGTGACACAGACACCCCAGAAGTAACTATAGGACCAGAAAGCCTGGAAAATGAGCACCTTCCAGCGAGAGACATTAATGGAAAATAGAAACCTTCTTCGGATTCGAGAGAAGGAGAGACGCAACCAAGAAGCTCACCCAGAGAAACAGGCGTTTGCTGAAAAGAAGCCCCTGTTTGGAGAGCCCTACAAGACTACCAAAAGCGATGAGTTGTCACGTAAGATACAGAAGATACTAGGAGACTACGACGATGTCAAGGCGCACTTGAGCCATATGTCTTGGCCTCATTGTCCAGATGGTTCCGAAGACAGCTGGGGGGAGCCAAAATATCCTTTATTTCATGACAGGGAGAGCCTTGCATCCAACAACTTCTGCATGAACATCTCCCACGAGCCTATTCGTACTTCTTCTGACCCTGGATCAACTTTTGTTGGTAACATTGGCCACAGTTCAAACGTGGCACCACCAAAGATGGAGCCATTGCCAAGACTCCAGGCCAAAAACTATGGTTCACCGGACAAACAGCATCTGACTCAAGATCGCCTCAGTCAGGAGGGGCACTCCTCCAACAACAGAAAGTGTGACCACAGAGCTGATGGTGAATCAGCCCCGGGGAAAACACTCTCACCCTTAATCTCCCCTGTGTCCTATTTGTCACCTGTACATTCCAGACCGCAAGGAACCAGCAAGGTTTACAGCAGCAGTAGCCCCAGCGACAAAAGCTACTGTGCAGACAAGTCTTCCAAGGACCTGAAGGTCAAGGTTCAAGATAACGAGACTCCGCTTGACAGTTTAGTGGTAGGTACCAGACTTGGGGTGGCCTCTTCTCAAACGTTTCCACCCCCTCCTCTCCCCTCAGAAAGTGTTGCTATGCAGCAGAAGCCCGTGACATATATCTGGCCCACTGATGGTCAGAATCAGGCTCCCAGTGAGTCCTCGGAGCAGAAGCAGCCACTGGAATTCAATGGTCAGCAGAGCTTCGAAAAACTGGATGTAAAAGTGCCAGCCAAAGCCAAACTCACCAGACTGAAGATACCTTCACAGTCGGTGGAGCAGTTGTTCTTCAATGAAGTTCGCTGCATTGAAGAGATTCTGAAGGAAATGACCAATTCGTGGCTTCCTCCTCTGACAGCCAGGCACACCCCCAGTAAGAACAACGCATCCAGATCTCCTTTCCCCACTAAGGAGCCTCTGCCCAATAGTTCTGCAACCCAAAGCCAAAATCAATACGATCCGCATTCCAAAACCCAACCCATTTCCCAGCAAGGAAGATCCATACTCTGGGAGGACCTGCAGGTCAGCGACAGTGAAGACAGCGACACTGAACAAGGTGCAGAGAAGCTGCCATCCCTATCTGCACCTCCAAGCGCTCCCCAGAATCTCCCCGAGCCGGATCCCAATTCCCAGAAAGGAACATCCATACTCTGGGAGGACCTGCAGCTCAGCGACAGTGAAGACAGCGACACTGAACAAGGTGCAGAGAAGCTGCCATCCCTATCTGCACCTCCAAGTGCTCCCCAGAATCTCCGGGAGCCAGTGGTGTCAGCACATTCCAGTACTGCAGAAACTGAGAGCAGCAGCAGCAGCAGCAGCAGCAGCAGCAGCGGGTCAGACTCAGACTCCAAGACAGACTCTGAGAGTAAGAGCACCTCACGCGATAGCAAGAAGAGTGAGCCCCTAGAAATCCCCGCTCCAGAGCCCGAGCCTAGCACAACAAACTCCTTAACCAAAGTGAAGCTACCACCAGTGCCCCTCGAGGCTCGGGGGAGCACTGAGTCTCCAAGCGGGCCCCAAGAAAATAAGGGTGAAACCCGCAACACTCACCAGCTACACCCTGAGTGCAAAGGCTCTCCCCCGAAGAGTTCCAGCAAAGCCATCCAAGATCCCACTGAAGGGCCCCTACCTGAGGAGAGGAGCTGCCAGAAATCCCCTGCCCAACAGGAGCCCCCACCTCGGCAAACTATTGGAACCAAACAACCCAGAAAACCTGCCAAGGGCTCTGGCCAGGCAGAGCCCCAGGCCTGCTTGCAGGTGGAAAGTAAACCAGGACCCCCTCCTTCTGACTCCAGAGAACAGACTTCCAAAGACAAACCCAAGGTGAAGGCAAAAGGCAGGGAGCCTAAGCCTGAAGCTCCCATGCCCAAGCATCAGGCAGCTGAGCCTGCCCCTAAGGAGAAAAGGAAGCACAAGGGTCCCCAGGCTCCCTCCAAGGTGCCCTCAGGCCCTCAGCCTCCAAAGGACAAAGCTGGGAACAGGAACTCCTTCACTCCACCCCACAGTGGTAGGGGCTGCAGTGGCAGCAGCAGTGGCAGGTCTAGTGACTGCCAACAGACTGCAAATGTCCAGGGGGAAGGCCAAAAGAGAGACACCGAATTGCTCTCACCAGGCAGAGACTCTATACCCCCAATGAGTTTGGTAGTGAAGATAAACACAGATCATCTCACTCGGATTCCCCAGCCCCTGGGGAAGGGTGGCAGCCCTAGGAAAGCAGAAGACAAGCAGCCTCCAACAGATAAGAAGCAGGACTCTGAGAACGGAGACTGCAACAGCTCCAGCAGGCTGAGCAAGAAGAGAAAGGGCAGCGACTCAGAAAAAGACCATGCCAGAAAGAAAATCAAAAGGGAGAATGATGTCCAGACACACTGTACCTCTTCTTCCTCTTCCCATATGGAATCTTCCAAAACAAAGACTTCCAAACCCTCCTCAGAGTCCTCAAGAACAGAAATGCCTTCTCTGCCACCCGTGTCAACCTCTTACTCTTCCCAGAAGTCAACCAAAGCTGCACACAAGAGGCCAAAGCCAGACGTAGACACCTGTGGTCAGGACCCTCCCCAAAGTGACAGCCGTGCCAAAGACAGTGACAATGACTCTTCTGTCCCCACGCACAGGAAAGTGCCGAAAGTGCAGGCCAAGGGCTCGGAATACAAAGGGTCTTCTAGAGAAGCCACAGACGCCTTCCTAGTGCCTTCTTTGCCAAACGGGAACTGTAAACCAGGGAAGCCACAAGTGACATCTTACAGGCAGCAAGCTGACTTTCACATGAAGGAAGCCATAAGGTTAAGGTATAAAGCAGGGGCAATGACCAACAAGATCAGAAAGGCCTTCAAGTATTTGGAAGCCGTCCTGTCTTTAATTGAGTGTGGGATGGCCACGGAGTCAGAAAGCTCAGCAAATTCAGCGTACACTGTCTACTCAGAAACTGCAGACCTCATTAAGTTCACGATGTCATTAAAATCCTTCTCGGATGCCACGGTGCCAGCACAAGAAAAGATATTTGCTGTTTTATGTTTACGTTGCGAGTCACTGGTGAACATGGCGATGTTTCGCTGTAAAAAGGACATAGTAACGAAGTACTCTCACTCCCTTAGTGACCACTTCAAAAATTCTTCCAGTGTAACCCAGGAATGCACAGCTATTCCGTCCACTCTCTCCCCAGTGCCTTCTCCTGCCAGATATGTCGGGACCCAGTCAAGTGCTGGTGGGATGACGGCCACCGTCAGTGTCCCAGTCACCATCCAGAACATGACCTCTGCCTATTTCACCATCACAAGCCACATCCTTCAAGCCTTTGAACTCTGGGAACAGTCAGAGGCCCTTACAAAGAAGAATAAAGAATTCTTTGCTCAGCTCAGCACAAAGGTGCAAATCTTGACCCTCAACAGCAGCCTGGTGGACCTGGTGCACTACACAAGACAAGGTCTGCAGCAGCTGAGACAAACACTCCAAACTCCCTAAAACAGACTGGGATTACTTGACACTTAGAGGCGTCTTGGGAAACCTTGACCTAGTGTAGACCACTGTCTAATGGGGACAGCACACTCAAGAAGTGAAGCACCAGGAGATGGTCAGAATTTTTGCCCACTTAAACTCACAAGAGCTGTGTGGCTATCCGTTGGACACTGGTTAGCAGAGCTGACGGTGGTAAATGATCTGCCTTTCCTACGGAAGAACAGAAGTGCAATGGAGCCTAGCTGGTCTAGTGACCTTTCTGGTTGTTACCTGGTTGTTTGAACAATAGGATACAGTTTGCCAACGAATGGACAAGAAGCAGTTTCTAGTATCACAGCAGATACCTGTCATCTCAGTAGCCACAGGAGTTTACTTCCAGAAGGAACTTTAGTTTTTCTGAATAATAATTTTTGGTGTAGGGTTTTCTGGATATATTTCTCTTTTTGAGTTTTTAAAGTAAACATTGTTTAATAAATTCTAATGACTTTTAATAAAATAAATAAATGAATGTATAAAAACATTGACATTTGCTGTGGGACAATGGTCTTTTATCCTGTCACTTGTATTATTTTTAATAAAATGCTGATTGGCCAGTAGCCAGGCAGAATGTATAAGGAGGTGACCAGGCAGGAAGTAGAGGCAGGGCAATGAGAACAAGAGAATTCTGGGAAGAGGCAGTCTGAGTCATCATCCAGACACAGAGGAAGTAAGATATGACTGGGTCACCAAAAAAGGTACCAAGGCACGTGGCTAACACCAACAAGAATAATGGGCTAAGAAAAGCTATAAGAATTAATAAGAAGCCTGAGCTAATAGGCTAACCAGTTTATAATTAATGTAGGCCTCTGTGTATTTATTTGGGACTAAACAGATATGGGACCTGGTGGGACAGAAACCTCAGTCAAGTCAACAGGCATTTCACACTAGTAACTTTCACTGTAACTTTTATTCCTGCTGACTAGTTTTCATAATGCCAAAAGGTGCTGGGCATGCTAACACAGAAAAGGAGAAAAGTAGTCATCAAAGTTGCCCAGTTCTGAACCCTACGAGCTGCTCTGACGCAATACTTGCATGGTTATTGTGAAATAACCAACCATTTTCTGATTGAATTTAAGTCCTGCTCAACAAGATGAAATCCATATCCGGCACTAGTGTCACACCGAGAACCTGTGTTTAGACAGGTCATAGACAGAGAATAAGGGATCATGAGATACTTAGCTCTAAATGGCACATCTCATACCACAACTCCTCCTCCCAAGGCTCAGGAATCCTTTTTAAAGTGGGGGTAGATGAATAAAAAGAAATAGTGTCTTTCTGATACAGACCAGTAGTTGCACCTATAAACCACAGCAATTATAGCAGCACAAGCTCTGTGAAAGAGTCCTGTAATTGGCTACCGAGTACCAGGAGTCATCCCTGAAAACATTAAATACACACAACACTGAGTGGACCCAGCAGCTGTGTTTATATGCTTGGATATGCAATATGCATTAATGTGTAACAAGAATAATTAGAGAAAAGGAGGTCATGAATTTAAGAAGGAGTACTGAAGGGACACTCGGGGGGGGGGGGAGATTGAAGTAAGAGAAGGAAAGGAAGATTTTATGATTATATTTTAATTTAAGAAATAAGAATTAAAAGTGAAAAGAGTGTTGCCCCTAGTAGGTTGACCCCTAGTAAGTTGACTACCATTCAGTGGAAGGTCACACATGCATGCATATATGAGGAGGACAAATTGGACCTGGTAGGTAAAGTAAAAGAGGATACAAAGTTGCACCTGTAGGGAAAGGAGGGTGGATCTGGGAGGAGTGGGTTGGGCAGTGAATATGATCAAAACACACTGTCCAAATTCTCAAAGAACTAACTTAAAAAAAGAAACACAAAGTTTCAAAGGCTCCTAAAGAGCTTTTTTAAAAACTGTTTCTGTAATTTCATGTGTCTTCAAGACACACATATACACAAACCTCCAAAGCAAGCTTCCTGAACAAGATCAGTGTAGAAGTTAGAGGGGTTGATCATTGATAGTCATGTGTTATGCCCTTCTATGACAGGAGCTGAGATATTCCACACTGATGATGGCTATGTCTCCATCATATGTACCAAAGTGGTGGGTTAGCTCTCCTGGTCTTTTCCCAGTACTAAAGACCAATGTATTTACAGTCTCTGGATACTGTCTGATGATGGTTGGATATGTCTTTATATCTATAACAACTCATATGTTATTTGCTTTAAAGTAACCAAAGCAAGGAAAAAGCCAAGCTAAAACATAGCAAATCCAGCATGTTAGCCATGGTGCCCTCAGAAAGTCCCCGTGGCTGAGACAGCAGCATTCTGTGGAATGAGTATGTTCAGAAGATACAAGAGTGAGACTTGTCACAAACGTGATCTTGAAAAACCCCTTCAAGTTCCAGACTTCTGCCTCCTTCTTCACTGAGTATGTCTGAATGCAGAACGCAGTTCAAATCTCTCCTGTGACCCACTGCTTGCCTGGCAAGGGTAGATTTTATACAGATGACCCAGTTCAGCTGCACAAAATTAAAATAAAATAATAAAATAAAATTCTAACCCCAAATTGTTTCTAAAAACAGAATTTAAAACAGTCCCACTGCTTGTCAGTGCAGGCATAGATAAACAGTATTTGCATATGAAATAGACCCACATATCCTAATTAGAGAGATCTTGAGAAGATTGGAAAACAAAAGATGCAGTTTGGAATTTCCAGCTCAACAGCACTTAGGTAAATAGGCATTCAAAGTAGAGGAGAATGTGAATGAGTAGGCAAAGAAAATATGAACGAAAGAACAGGTAAGGTACTTCTGCTGCCAGATTGCTTGCCTAGAGTGTATATAGTCCTGGGTCTGATCCCAGCCCTGTCTCCACCAGGCACGATGGCTCAGGCCTATAACCTCAGAGGAGGTAGAAGGAGGAGGCTCAGGAAATCGTGGTCCCCTCCATCTATACAGCAAGTCTGAGGCTAGCCTGGGCTACATTTTATATAAACTATTAAATATGAAAGCACCTTATACAAACTTATAAAACAAACCATGTAGGCAGAGGCTGGTGGATCTCTGTGAGTTCAAGACCAACCTGGTCTACAAGAGCTAGTTCCAGGACAGGCTCCAAAGCTACAGAGAAACCCTGTCTCGAAAAGCAAACAAAGAAACAAAAAAAATGTATAAATTAATAACTGTGGGATCAGCAATAAAGGACAGAGAAAAAGAGACATTTCTAGGTAGACAAGGTTTCATTTCAAGAGAAAGTAAAAAAAAACTCAAGGTTCCCAGTATCTTTAAATGCAGTTTCCGATTTCAACTAGGTCACAGAGTATCTATACCAAGAGGCCAAGCCCCCATGGTGCTGAGGTAGCACACGCTGTGCACTGTAAATGATAGATCATCACAGATCTGGTGAAGCATTGGCAGTCAAGGCAGCTTTTATTGGTGATACAGTGTTAATTGGGACCATGCTAACATTTAATTAATCTCAAGCACAATAGATCATTTGTCAACAAAGGGGGGTAAAATATTAATTGAAACATATGTGAATGGTTATTTGCTGGGTGTAGGAAATATCCTACAATTAAAGTTAATCACAGTGTGATTAATTGATTCTAATTGATTCAAGACTGGTTCCTGGGGGCATAACATAAGTCTGTCAATAAAACCTACAATTAAGCATCATTGCAGAAAGCAGAGTTGTTGCAAGTTGTGTGTGGCAAAGCTGCAGTACACTGCTTTCCTCCCATTGCAAAGGGGAGGAAGACCAGAGGTATGAGCAGGGAAGCAAGAGCTCGGAGGCCAATGTTTAATGAAGTTGTAAGACAGAAAGATAGAGTTGGGAAAGTCCTCTGCAAAGTGTGGACGTAAACTCAGGCCTGAGAGGCCGAGATGCATTTGTGGAAGCTGTGAAGACAATGAAGATGAGTAGGAAGCAGAGTGTATAAAGAAGCCAGACAGTGGGACAATTGAAAGGCTGCTACAACTCTCCACCATGGGTTTTGAGAAAGGGTCTCTCACTGAACGTAATACTTTCTAATTGTCTAGATTTTTGACCAGCTAGTTCTAAGGAGCTTGTCTCCAAATCCCTTACTTTAGGTTTAGGGTTACAGGTGCATTCTGCAATGCCCAACTTTTTACCTGGGAGCTCAAGCTCCAAACTCAGGTCTCATCAGGTTAGCAGGCACTATATGGACCCAGTCATCTCCCCAGGCCTGAGTCTTAATCAGGATTTCCAGGCTGTGTGTGATTTTAATGGTCACTGTGGGCAGCACATCCATTCTATTATCCTGTACTTTAGAAATCTAAGTGATGGTCACCTGTTTTCAATGCCACACATGCATCAGAGTGAGTCTCGGCAACCTCTATGAATGGAGGCTCAGTGTGCCTCTCCTCACC
Organism: Arvicola amphibius; assembly: GCF_903992535.2. Classification (NCBI taxonomy): domain Eukaryota; kingdom Metazoa; phylum Chordata; class Mammalia; order Rodentia; family Cricetidae; genus Arvicola; species Arvicola amphibius. The sequence goes on from NC_052049.1 coordinate 178,930,475, forward strand.
ACAATCTTGACCTTAGCAAATTTTCCATTGGACTGTTCCTGGGCTGTGACCTTTATAATAAAAAATCTAATTGTAAGTATGACACCATCAGTAAGCTCCAAGAACAGTTCTGAGAATTGCCAAACACAAAAAGGGGCATCATGTGTCCCTTAAATTCATCAATAGCATGTCACCCTGTCAGCAGTTCTAGTGGCCTCTCCAGACTGCAACTGATATCGGACATGGAGGCAGTCTTGGGAAGGATTCAACTCATGGGGTCTGTGCTAATAGTAAGGACTCTTGGTTGGTAACAGAACACAAGAGCTTGAAGGAAAACAATGGATGCTGTTCTTAAGATACTACCACATGAGGCCAGGGTAGAGGGTGAGGAAAGCAAGAGAGAACAGGTAAACATGATAAACTACATGGTAAACTAACAACTCATTACCTCTGTAGGCTGTTGGAGAAGGAGCTAGAAAGGGTGCATCTCCAGAGGCAGGACAGCCAGGATACCCTCCCATCAAAATTCTCCCCACTTGGTTAAGAGTGACTCTAGGGAGAAAGACCATTAATTTCTCCACCATTCTGTTGTACCTGAGAAAAGCTAAATAATTCCCTTGTCTTCATAGAAATATCTACAGCATTAAATAATATTAAATTAAATTAAACAGTTATAAACTTGATGTGCCACACCATAGACATAAATTAATCGAGACAAGGGAGAGGATGTGACTTGGTGCATGACAAGCATTATCTGTACTCAGGAATCTCAATGTCCTCTGTGAAGTAGCCCCAGTTTCATTCTTAGACTGGAGCCATTTATAAGTCATTTGTTGGCCACTGTGGAACCTTAGGAATGCCCTTTTCCCCTCTCGGTTCTACCTATGGTCACTACAGAGGTCACAACTCTTAAGACGTATTGGAAACAAGTAACCATGATGCTCACACCAAGACACACGAGTCCTCTTGCAAGAGCTAGTAAAAGCAGAAATGATTTTAATGTACAAGCAAGTTATCTGTGGGTGAGCCAGTGGCCTGCATGAATAAAGATGGGGAAGGTAGGGCCAGAAATAGAGGACAATGGAATCCTGACAAGAAAGCAGCCCTGGTGTGACAAGGGGATGTTGTGATGACCCAAGGGAAGAGCTATTTTGAATAGAGCAAATGTTGGATTCTGGGATTATGATCCATTTTCCACAGTCACTCCTCATAAGGTCTTGCTCCTGGGACAAATGTTATAACAATGCCATCACAGAAGCGGGCCTAAATAAGTTTTTATTCTTGGCCAGCACAAGAATTCCCGAAATTGCTATGGGACAATTGTCTTCTACCCTATAAAGATTTTCCATTTGTATGGCTTTAATAAAATGCTGATTGGCCAGTAGCCAGGTAGGAAGGATAGGCAGGGTGACCAGGCAGGAAGTAGAGGTGGGGCAACCAGAACAGTTGAATTCTGGGAAGAGGAATGGCTCAGTCCACAGTCGTCACCCAGACACAGGGGAAACGAGATAAGACTGCCTTGCTGATAAAAAGAACCAAGCCATGTGGCTGACACAGATAAGAATTATGAGTTAATGTAGGATATAAGCATTAATAAGAAGCTTGAGCTTATAGGCCAACCAGTTTATGATTAATGTAGACCTCTGTGTGTTTCTTTGGGACTGAACAGTTGTGGGACCAGGTGGGACAGAAATCTCTATCAACAAATGGTGCCAACGTGGACAAGTAATCCACTTAAAACCCAAGAAAGCTTGAGAAGGAATTCTAGACACAAAAAGAACAGAGTTACGAATGGCTTCTTGGAAGTAGCATTTTCTCATGTTGGCTCTGTTTGCTAGAGGCAAGCATGTCTCATTTAAAAGAGGCTTCCTGACTCAGCTTTAGCTGCAAAAACCTTGCAGCTGTTTTAAAAGAACCCACCAGCAAACACTTAAATGGTGTTTATGAATAGCTGACAGCATGCTTCTTGGTAGTGACTTGGACCTTAAAACTCCATAGAGTTCTGGTAATAAACATGGCTCCTGCCAGTACCTCTTCCATGAAGCTAGATTCTCAGAAGGCTAAAAAATTGGGTAGATCCAGCCATCAAAATCACAGCTTTTTTCCTAGCCATATCGTTTAGTAAATTAAAGATTCATGTGGTCAGGAAAAGAAATATATACAGTAAAGATTGATTCAGATGGGAAAATAAACCTCTAAATGATTTACAGTGTGTTTAAAAATATATGTAGGCTTAGGAGAGAAAAGAAAAAGGATAAAGTCCTGAGAGAACAAAAGAAAGAAAGAAAGAAAGAAAGAAAGAAAGAAAGAAAGAAAGAAAGAAAGAAAGGAAGAGTAGTTGGGTGTGGTGGCACACACCTTTAATCCCAGCACTTGGGAGACAGAGGCATGAGGGTCTCTATGAGTTCAAGGACAGCCTCGCCTACAGAGTAAGTTCCAGGACAGCCAAAGATACATAGAGAAACTCTGTCTCATAAAAACAAATATAAAAAATAAAAATAAAAGAAATAGAGATTAAAATAAAGCCACGTAAAGATAGAAAATACACAGAGAATCTGTATACTGTGTGGTATTGTGTTGTCTTTGAATTGTTTGATGGCTGAGGAAGAAGCAAGAACTGCTAATAAGACATTTGATTATAAATGCTGCTGGATTAATCCAACATATATATTTTGAAAATGCCTTGACTTCAAAATTTAAGTCAAAATATATGTTACTTTAGGGAAAAGATTTTGCTTTTGTTTCCATAGGAAAAGAGAGGCTGTAAATTCATTCTGGGTTAAGAAAAATTAGGTTTGATCAGGAAATCTCTAGTAGGAACAGATGGCTCAGATGTCTGAGTTCTATATCCAGAATAGCCTCAAAGATTGCTGATGGAGATGACCAAGCCTCACAGGATACTCCAGTTAGTACATGACTATAATTCTAAATTTTCTTTAGGTTCCCCATAAGATTATCAACACTTCCCACAACCACCAGGAAGTAGCCTAGAAAACTATGCCCATATCCCCCCCAAAAAAATGGATTATGGATGTTTGTCTTTGTTTAGAGTGTTGGTTACAAGTTGTTATGAATAATGGTCAGGAAAAAGAAAGCTAAACAAAGAAGATTAAATTCAGAGTTTTTGGTTTTTAAAAGAGGGAGGGAGTGCTGTGGAACAATTATCTTCTACCCTGTAAAGACTTGTCACTTGTATTGCTTTAATAAAACACTTATTAGCCAGTAGCCAGGCAGAAATTATAGGCAGAACAACTAGAACAGGAGAATTCAGGGACGAGGAAAGGCTGAGTCCAAGGTCATAACCCAGACAAAGAGGAAACAAGATGAGACTGTCTTGCTGACAAAAGGTACCAAGCCATGTGGTTGACACAGTGAGTTAATGTATAATGTAAGAGTTCATAAGAAGCCTGAGCAACCAATTTATGATTAATATAGATCTCTATGTGTTTCTTTAAGAATGTACAGCTGCAGGACTGCATGGGACAAAAACTTCTGTCAACACAAAATGACAGGCAACTTCTGTGCCTTGTTCCTGTGATCAAATACCATGATAAAAACAACTGGGGAGGGGGAGAAAGGGCTTGTGTTAGCTCATGATCATGAGTTATGGTCCATCAGACTGAGGAAATCAAGCTAATAGGAATATGAAGCATTCAAGGGCAGAGAACAATAAATTAATAAATGTGTGCTATTTCTCAACTCACTGTCTACTCATACAGTCCTGTGTCCCTTGTTCAGAGAATGGTGCCACTCACAGTGGATGGTTCTTCCAGCCTCAATTAATGTAACCAAGACAACCCTCCATGAACTTGAGCACAGGCCAAACTCATCTAGTCAACTTGCTATTATAGCCATCATTGCTCCCATAGATGCACAGACTCAAACTGGCCATGACCACCGTCTACCTTGAAAGCTAGTATTCATCATCCACTGTCACCCTGGGCCAGTAACAATAGCAACAAACAGTATCTCAGAGCTACTTAAGGAGCCAGACTTCGAATAGAGAAAACATAGCTACAAAGAGTCCATCCAAGTAAGAATGGGATATGATGTGCAGGAACTTGTAGAAACAATGGGAGGATTGACTGGATGTATACTTTGGTCAGTTCTGAAGTGCATACATGTAATGAAGCCTAGGAGCTGACATCTAAAAGAAAATCCCTTCCTGAGACAAGTCACCATTTTCAATTTGCCTTTTAAGGCTAAATCAGTATCACCTGCTTGTAAAGGAGGCCATATTAGTAATAGGGGGAAACTGAATCATAATTCATAACTTTGTACAGCAGTTATTTTTGTTGTTGTTGTTGTTGTTGTTGTTGTTGTTGTTGTTGTTACTGTGATAAAAACACCATGGCTAAAAGCAACTCAAGGAAGAAAAATTTATTTGGGCTTAGGGTTCCCAAGAGCTGGAGTACATCATGGCAGGGAAGGCATGGGCCAGCAAGAGCAGAGAGCAGGCTGATCACATTTTATCTACACACAGCAAGCAGAGAGGGCAGGAATGGAGATAAGGCTATAAATCCTCAAAGCTCATACCCAGTTATGCACTTCTTCCCTCAAGGCTCCACCTCCTAAAGGCTCACTAACCTCCTCCAACAGCGCCACCAACTGGAGACCAAGTGTCCGACTACACAAGCCTGTGCATTTCCCACTCAAATCACCATATTTGGTTTTCTTCTACTCAGCAATTTTATTCTTTTATGTTGCATTCTTACTTTTACCATATAGTGGAACAAATGGAAGGAAAACTGTGTTTCTTCAACTTTGGAACCAACCACCATGGACAGAAGGAAATAATACAATTAGTTCAACCTGAAGCATTTGCCAGTCCTTGTCCGAAGACATGAGACAAAAGAAGTTGCTTAGGATGAAGAGAAAAGCAAAATTGTGCCCAAATTGAATACCCCAAATCATCTGTAACCCAAACGCCACTTCTCCATTTATTCCCCCAACAGTCCAGACCCTGCACTGAAGTACTGAGATTAGCAGAGCAAAACCAGCATACTCCTGAGCCTCATAGCTGCATAGCCAGGTAAATTTGTGGACAGGCAATCTAATCACCCAGCTCCAGTTCCTGCACCTGTAAAATAAAGATAATGGTATCTACCTCAGATTGCTGCAAGGAAAGTTAGTTTGGTTTTCAGGGCTCAGCACAGCAGTTTAATCTGTGCGGATGTGCCCGAGAGAAGCAGCAATGGTGGCCCCTTTACTTCGAAGTCTTCAGTGAGATTTGAGATACTATATTCTCTGGCTGCACAGCTTCTAGACATCGCTCCCTCCACCCCAGAGTCTTTAGCTGTGGCAGAGATTTTGCACACTAATACCCCCTAATAAATTGCCCTTCTGCTCAAACTAGTTTTGATTGTGTGCTACTAAAACATTAACTGATAAGGAATCTCCTTAATAAATGGTAACTATAGTTACTAATCCCTGAGCTTTTTTTGTCCCTTTATTATGAAAGGAATATCTGGAAGCCAGAAAAAGTAAGAACTTAAGGAAGCTATCCTAAGAATAAAATCTGTCCCAACACTGGCTGGGGCAGACGTGGAGAGCAGCTCCCAAGTCTGATGGACAGAGAAGGTGAGGAGGCCCCTCTCCTTTCGCAGAGACTAGGAGAAATAAAGAGGCCGTCTGCCTTCCACACATAGAAGTAAAATAATGATTTCTCTGAAGCAGCTTTCCTGCACCACACTGATTAAAAGTAATAAAGACGCCGCTCCTTCGACTCTGGATTTAATTTCAGACACTTAAATGTGTTATGGCTTTTCAATTGAGTGCTGTGTGTTCCATGGAGCAGGAAGGTGGGAAGCTAAAATTTCCCTTCACTTGGGAGACATTGAAGAGGAGCCACAGCCACATCCCTGACCTTCAGAGAGCAGATAAGAGACTCAGTTCTCCCACTGGCCACAACCTTGAGGTTAGCTGTCCCTCAGGAATCCAGGTGGGCCCCCCTCTGAGCACCTACTAGAGAGTAGAGAAATCCTGCCTTTCCAGGAACACACTAGCTGAAGTGAAGTAACAGGGCATTTACCTGATCTCCTTTCTTTTATCCCACCCTCACCGAATACTACCTTCCATCACCCTGTGATACTCTGAAGTCAGCTTTTCTCAGCCTCGGTTTCCTCCCCTTGAAAACAGAACCAGTGAAGCTGGGGAGATGGCTCCGCTGGTCAACTGTTGGACAAAACCATTCTTATTCTTATATTTAATATTTAATTCTCTTATGTATATAGTGTATATGTGTATATGTGTTTGTGCTGGGGGACACCCATGCATGTGTGTGGAGGCTCAAGGCTGACGTGGCCACCACAGTCACTTTTCACCCTACCTAATGTAACAGGGCCCTGTACACAAGCTTGAGTTCACTGATCCACTGGGCTGGTTGGGTGCCCCGGCGTCTTCCTGTCTCTGCTTGCCCAGTGCTGGGTTACAGGTATGTGCTGCAACTCCTAGCTCTTGTATGTGGGTCCTGGGAATCAAACTCTGATCCTCACGTTTGCTCACGGTGACTTGGCTATGATTCCATGTTCTAGTTCTTAGATTCAACATCCTCAGAAAGAGAGATGAAAGAAAATCAGAAACAATGGTTACATTGATACAGCCCACAGTTCCGAGCACAGTTTGCCAAGAGAGGGGTAGACTCCTTACCCTGGCCTAGACCCAGAGAATGGTACCCACTTGAAAGCCTCTTTGAGTTCTCAGTGGCTGGCTCCCTCACGCTTCTCATTAGCATGGTGAGCTGCAGCCTTCTCACATCCTCTCAGTAATCCAGCTACTAAAGATCAGAAAACACATAGAAAGAAGCCTGGATACCCTGAGTGGCGAACTCATTTGGTGGCTAGTGTGGAGTTGACTAAAATTTAAACTGACATATGCCTAACCATAGATTTTTGATTTCTCTTATCTTATAGGCTACACCTTAGAAGACTTGCTAATATAAATTCTTTCTTATCCTCTTTACAGTGTAAATAATCCCTGGGTACTGGCTTGCCAATGTAATAATTCATAAATATCTTTCCCAAGAACCTGGAAGCCAACCCTTTAACATGATTACTATACCACTAGGGATACTATTTCCTCATCTCTGTGGTACATTAAGAAACTGACTACTAAGCACCAAGTAGCAAATGCTAATGGTAACTGACTTTTCAACTACCCCGTCAATACCCTCCAGTACCCTTCCCCTGGATCAGCCTAGGCTTCAAACTCTCTCCCCTTTCATCTCAGAAGAGTCTGCTTCATCCTACCGAAATGGTCTTGGATGAAGTGTTCCTCACCTATTTAGTTTGATTTTCTGTTTCATTTGGCATGGGAGTTTAATAGAACAACCTGGAAACTTCTGTAATAATCCATCAAGACAAAAGGAAACCAAAGGGTACGGTTAGAAAGTATGGTTTGGATGTGAGAGAAGGGAGCTGTGTTTGTCAGCTGTCATCAGGACCAAACACCTGAGATGCACTTTAAAAGGAGGACAGGTTTGTTTGCCTTATGGTTCCAGTCCATGATCATCTAGGCCTGCTGCTTTGGGCTCGAGGCCAAACAGAGCATCATGGTGAGGAGCAGGTGGTAGAGAAAAAGCCTCTTGTCTCATGGTATCCAAGAGGAAAGGGAGACACAAAAGGGAAGGAGCAATGCCCCAACCTCTTCCCACCAGGACCTGCGATCCCCTTAGGAGTCAATGACCCCTTTCACAGGGGTCACCTAAGACCATCTGAAAGCACAGTATTTACATTATAATTCAGAACAGTAGCAAAAATTACAGTTATTAAGTAACAACAAAAATAATTTTATGGTTGGGGGGCAACAAAACATGAGGGGTATGAAAGAGTCACAGAATTAAGAAGGTTGAGAACCACTGTCCTAAAGGGTCCACCAGTTCTGTTCCCAGGAGTGCCACAGGCTAGAGCCTGTGCCTTAACATATGGGTCTTTCAGGAACAACTAATTGATTCCTGACTGTGGAAACTAATCCTGGTTGTCAACTCAACACACCTGGGAAGAGAGAAATCCACTGAGCAACTGCCTCCCTCAGATTGCTCATGTCTGGGGTGTTTTCTTGATTGCTAACTGATGTAGTTGAGCCCAGTCCCTTGTAAGGAGTACCATCTCTGGACAGATGGGAGCAAGAGAAAGGTAGCTGAGAGAGTCAGGGGGAGCAAACCAGTAAGCAGTGTTCCTCTATGGTCTCTGCTTCAGTTCCTGCTTCTAGGTTTCTGCTTGAATTCCTGCCCTAGCTTCTTCCCTCAGTGATGGGCTGTGGCACGGAAGCATGAGCCAAATAAATTCTTTCCTGACCCCTGAGCTGTTTGTGGCCATGGTGTTGGCATAGCAACAGTGAAGAAAACCAGGAGAGCAACCACACCAGAAGGAAAAGAAAGTTGGTCACTTGAATATTTATCTGTGTGGTTCCTGGACACCAATCCCGATACATTATACCTGCAACTGGAGCTCTTGAGCCCCTCCTGGGGGAATAGGAATTAGTAAATCAACTTTAGAAACAGGGTTTCTGAAGCTGGATATCTGCCAGGCTTGGGGGTGTCAGTTCCTCTCACAAGCAGCAAAGCAGCAGAAAAGGATTGTGTGTACCAAAAAGCGTGTAAAAGTGTTTTAATCACAGCAAAATTTGTCATCAGCTCAAGTTGAAAATAATCCAAATTTCCATCAAGAGAATGAATAAAATAAGATACATGCATTATATAGAGAGAGAAATGGAGAGTGAGAGAGGGCAGTGACAATGAGCAGACTAGAGAGACATGAACCAACAGAACGAAGCTTTACAAATGCTTCAGTGAAAGAGAGCAGCCAGATGGACAACAGTGCACACTGGACAATTCCATAAAGACAATGTTCTGGAACAGTCACCATCTACAGCTTCTGAGTCAGTAACATGGAAATAACGGAAGAACACTTAGAGATTTGGGAGGGCTGGTCATGTTCTGTTGTTGATCAGCCCATCTCTTTGCTCTGCGGCAGCTCTCTTTGCTGAAGGCACCTGAACTGTGCCCTCTATGTACGTCCTACACATGAGACAACGTTAACATGTAACTGAACAGGAGAGGACTCCTATCGCCTGGATTCAAGTTGTCTAGGAGGGAAACAGATGTATACATTCACCCTGGACTCCAAATTAACTATATGACTACACGCAAAAGCCAAAGTCTGGGGGCTGGGCTTATGGCTCAGTTGGCAGAGTGGTTGACTTGATGTTCATGAGCCCTGGGTTCAATTCCCAGCACTGCATACACTAAGCAAGGTGGTACACCCTGTAATCCTAGTTTTCAGTGTTCAGGAGGTAAAGACAGGAGGAGCAGGGGTTCAAGGTCATCCTTAGACATAAAACAAGCTTAGCTTCATCTTCCAATACATGAGACCTCATCACAGAAAAGAAAAAGGCAGAGGCTGAAAAGAAAGGTGTTTGCATGACAGATTTACTGAGAGAGGAGCAGGAGTACCAGCAGCCAGGGGGACAGATACTGGCACTGGCTGCATACTAGGCTGGCAAGGAGATGCAAGACAATGGCTTGCAAGCCCTAACACTTGTATTTTACAATTCTTATAGAAAATATGATCCAATCAAAAATGTCTAGATGAGATAACCCTGACAAGAGTCTAGTTGCTCTCTAGACGGTTTGTGTTGGAACTTCATTCTGAAAGCAATCCGGGCTTCTCGTGAGATGTGTGTGTCAGAGCAGAGAGAGAAGTTCAGATTTCTTAGGCTGAAAAGCAAGCCCTCGGATACCCCTCTCCCCTGACATTGCTCCTCTCTCATCCCTGGAGCAGCCACTCCAGTCTAAGACCATCAGAACTTTATATTCCTGCCTCGCGTTTGGATGTCCACATCCCTCCTCCTGGTTTTGACAGGATGTTCTGGTGGGAGGTCCTGGTTTAGATGGAATTGGAGAGGAGCCAGCATGCTCCATCACAGTTTGGCTGGGATGACACTAAGTTATGCCCATAGCAAATGGGAATCAGCTGTGGGGACCTCAGAAAGGTCTCAGACTTGCCTGGCTGTTGCGGGCGCCCAGGAGCTGCCTCTTTCCCCTGTGCAGTTAGAAATGCTTACAGGCAGAGGGCAGGGTAGGAAGAACCACCATGTCTTCCCAAGCCCTCGTGACTTTGGAATAGCAGAAGAATAACCCACTCTCCAAAGCGTAAAGAGGGAGATTTCACAGAGTCAATATATGTGGTGACCAACATGATCAACAACAGAGCAAAGAAATAGGGGGCTGGGGAAATAGCTTATTTACTAGTGAGCTTGCTGTTCAGTCATGAGAGCCTGAGTTTATTTCTTCAGAACCCACTTAACAAAGCTAATTGTTGTGGTACATGCTTGTAATCCCAGCACTGGGGAGGCTGAGACAGGAGGGCCCTAGGGGCTTGCCAACCTAGCCTAATCAGTGAGTCCCAAGTAAAGGTGGGACATCCTGTCTCAAGAAACAAGATGGATACCTACTGACAAAGGGCAGTCACAAATGATCTCTCGCCTTCACATTCACGAGAACCTGCAGTGTGCATCCATACGAATAAATATCCATCCTGCCACACACCCAAGATGAAGGCTTCTTTTCAGCACATGGGGACTACCTGGCCCTGCTTGAGCCCATGCGTGCAGAAGGATGCATCTGTTAGCCTATGACATTCCCGTGTCTGGGTCAAAAGACTCCAGACTATGGGATCTCAAGAGGTGGCCTCCTGGCCTGCCATGTTAACACCACACAACACTGCTTATAATTGCACAGTCCTGCACCCACACTTCCAGACCTTCAGAACCAGATAAGCAGACTGCAGCCCAAAAGACAACATTTGAGGCAAGCACTCATTAGTCTGATGCAAATTTGAGGTTCAAAAAAAAAAAAAAAACACCACACACACAACGAAACAACACTTCTGTTACTCCAACAGAGTACTGAAGACGTAGACATAGATTCCTTGCCTTCTCTTCTAATGAGTTTGTTCTAAAAAAGAACAAGTTGGGCTCTTAGACCCCAGCTGGAAAGACTGGGGGATGGCAGTAGAATTCATCTCTGACAGCCTTTCCCCACTCTTATCTATCTGCCTGAATTCAAAGCTCTCTAGTTTCACAGCTTGGGCAGAGCTAGCAAGAGTTCATTTGTTCCTCAACCCAGGTGTTGATGATACTGCTCCAGGGAGCTAAGTCAACGTCAGAGCAATTGTTGTATGGAAGAAAAGAAACAGTCCGTCTTGATACCCAATGGAGACCAGAGGCCACCCCGCCCCGTACACAACCCTTGGTCCTTCTGAACTTGGCATGTGGCATATGGATGCCCCATCATCATGGATACAGGAGAGTACCCTTGTTGCACAGATATGAGGCTACAGGCTTCCAGAGTTCTATATCTCTATTACTGCAGCAGTTTCTCCCTTCCTGCCCTCTAGACCTGCTCCATAAAGCTAGCCCATTTAAAACAAACCTGCTGCAGAGAGGTCTGCTCTAGAGAGATTTGCTCTAAATTTCTCCCAGACTGAAAACTGCACACATCCAAGGTTTAAAAGCTTATGTTGGGAGAAATTGAACATTATCTTGGGCTAATGTTTTCTTACCATACTTAAATTTCCAGAGGCGTTTACAAAAATTAAACATCAGTGGAAGCTGGGTCCTTTATTTATGAAGCCAGAAATAGACATTGATCCTGTGATAACGTTATTATTTTCCTTATTGCTCTTGTCAGTGTGTATTTCATTGTCACTGGGTGGGATGCGTGTAGGGTGGCATGGGAATAGAGTGTGTATTGACTTGCAGTTTCTTGATATTTAAAAAAAAAGGTGTGGGCTTCTGTCTTAAGATCTTTGAAAAATTAGTTAGGCACAAAAGAGATGAAAATGTAGCTCTAATTGATGTTTTTAAAAATAATTCTTCAGAACTGGAGATGCAGCTCAGTTGGCAGAGTATTTGCTGGCATGCAGGAAAACCTGAGTTCAATGTTCAGCATCACATAAACTGGCTGTGGTCACTCATGTCTGCAATTCCAGGACTCCAGAGGCAGAGGCAAGGGATCAGAAGTCTAAAGGTCATTCCTGGCTACATGGTAAGTTTGATGGCCACTTGGGGGACATGAAACCCCATCTCAAAACAGAAGTAATAAGGATGATGTTGACAATGACCCTAGAACTTTTTAAAAATATGCATAATGGTCACTGCCAATTTTATTGATGCCTAAAAATGTGTAATTAGCCATCTTGAAGTTCTAGTAAGTGCAGTTGGGACACAGCACAGGGGAGGACGATGGGCGGCTTAGGTATCTCTACGAGTTGGGTGAATGCACAGAGTAGCTTGATTTGTAAGAGAAGTCATGCTGGGGGCTGGAGAGACAGTCGACAGTGTGAGGACCTGAGTTGAGACTCCAGAATAGACACAAAGGCTGGACAGAGCAGTGGACACCATGGTGGTCTCCGTGGGGAGACAGGAGGCAGGAGGAGATACCCCAGCAGCTTGTGGAGCAGCTAACTCAGCATAAACAGTGACAATGAGACCTGGTCTCAAAACACCAACACCAGAGGTTGTTCTCTGACCCATATACAAGCACCATGGTACAGGTGCATCTGCACTAACACACATGAACATACACATGTGCGCGCGCACACACACTACTCTTAAAAACCTTGACCAAGGGCACTAGACAGAGTCTAGAGTAGTCAAGATCATGAAAGACCATCATGTTCCCTGAAATTAATTGCAGGTTCATCCAGTTGAGTCCCTCAGGGAATCAGAGAGAATAGACTCTGAGCCAGCATGACAAAGGCCTGGAAGATCAAGAAAGAATAGATGCTTGAAATGATCAAGTATCTAGGGATCTGAGGCATGAATTGAAATGATCAAGTGTCTAGGGATCTGGGGTATGAATTAAAATGATCAAGTGTCTAGGGATCTGGGGCATGAATTGAAATGATCAAGTGTGTAGGGATCTGGGGCATGAATGTCACAGCTGGCCAGATGCTATGGACCAAGAGGGTCTCAGCACAGAGGAATGTGCTAAGCAGTAGGATTTGGGGTATGCACATGCCCTTCCCCTGTTGCACACACTCGCCACTCCAGTCACCAAGAACTCAGGTCTAAAGAAAAACTTGTGGTGGATTAAGGAAGAGACAGGGACCACCCATCAGCTTGGTAAATAAGAGTGTGGTCTTTGAAGCCTTGCATACCCTTGAGGTGACATTTGAGAAGTGTCCTTCCTCTTGGGTCCTGGGTCCCTTCCCTAGTGTCCTCCTAATGTCAGACCATCTCTCTGCTACCTAGTCAAGTTTTCCTTTCCACCACATCCCTCAAAAACAGACTCAAGCGTTCCCTGCTTTTAAAATATCTTCCCACCCCCCCCCCACATTTCCTGCAGTTACAGCTCTCTCTTTCTCCTCCTCAGACCCAAACTTCCCAGACAATTATCGGCCTACATTCCCCATATGCCTCCCTCCTACACACACCCCAGTGCACACCACATTGTCTTCTGCTCCCTCCATGGGCTGGAAGAACACACGGTGATCTCCAGGTGGCCATGCCACTACTGAAGTACTGGACACTCTCAGTCCCTATCTTACTGGAACCTCAAGTACAGGTGAAGATCACTGTCTTCCTCTGGGGTCCATCTTGGACTCCCAGGACCTGGGGATCTCCTGGTATTCCTACTGCCTGGGATGCTGTGTGGTTCCCTTCCCAGACTCCTCCTCACCCTCTAGAGGTTATTCTTGATGAAGGGACCTCTCCCCTTACATTCTCAACCAAACATCAGCACATCTTATCATTCTGGACCACTTGACATCTCTCTCTCTCTCTCTCTCTCTCTCTCTCTCTCTCTCTCTCTCTCATGGTATGTGTGTATGAATGCATGAGCATATCTGTGTGAGGAGGTCAGAGGTCAACATTGAGTGTCATCCCTCAGGTGCCATCTAACTTTGTTAAGCAGGCCAAGCTAACCAGCTAGCCCCAGGGAGCCTCCTTTGCCTCCTCAGGCCTGAAATCACAAGTATACACTGCCATGCCTGTTTTTTTTTTTTTTTTTTTTTTTTTTTTTTTTTTTTTTTTTTTTTTTTTTTTTTTTTTTTTTGAGTGCTGAGGTATTGAACTCAGGCCCTTGTGACTATATGTCAAGCACTTAATGACTGAGCCATCTCCCTGGGCTGGCATCTGTTTTCTTTGATCCACTTTTGTCTCCTTCCCTCTTGCCCCCATCAGGACTGCAGTGACCTCCCGCGGAACAGAGAGACTTGCCTGAAATCACAGTTACTCGCGCTGACTTATGGTGACTAGAGGAAGAAGTCCAGTATGGAGTTATTTCCTCTCTACTGATTCAATCATGCAGTACACAGAGAAGTAGGACATTAATAAGGTATGTGTCATTCATCACCAGTGAGAGATGGGCTAAGATGTGTGAAGTTACTCTAAGCAATTTTCTTTCCATTGGCAGGATTGGGAAAACAGAAATGAGATCCCGTGAGTGACCCCAGAACGCCTTAAGGACACAGTCTCAGGAATTTATAAAAACAAGGAGCTTCTAGCTCCTTCCACCTCATCTGAGTAACAAAGGGAGGTGGTGACAACTGAGAATGGAGAGAGACCAGGAAAGATGAAATATCAAAGGCTGGGCTTCAACTGTCAGCAGGAAGTGAAAATGCAGACAAGACAGGCATACTCCCTAAAATCAGCCCACAAGGAACTGTCGCATGAAATGCAAACCTGCTCTAGGAGGTGAAGGGGACCTCAAGGGAAGTTACCGATAGATGCATTTCAGCCCAATGAGCAAGCAAAAAGCACTGTGGGAACTGTCCAGGGTGCTGGGAGCAGGACAGGGCCAGGAGGGACAAGTGCGTGTCACCTTTCTATGGGTGCTGTCAGAGAGTGAGAAAACACGAGATGGGGTTTTGAAGCCACACTTTATGGCTGAGCCAGCACTCTCTGGTTTGACCTCAACAGCACACTGAAATAGCAGCACATAAGTGTATTCCCTGCTGATGGCCGCGAAGGAAGCTGAGCTCACTGAGAGTTACAAGAATGACTCTGTCCCAAGAAAAGGCTTCATCACACACCCGGCACCATTTGATGGGTCATAACTGTGTTGTGTGTCCTGTGATGTGAAAGGTAGATGGGGGCTGAAAAGTGGGACGTCTCTCCGGATGGCTTCAGACTCCAGTGCTCCCTAAGTCACCCACTGAAGTCATAGTCTCCGTGGATCATGCCTCTGCTTTTCCTCAGCCTCATCAGACGTGTCTCTGTCTTCACTTCTGTGTCTAAGAATCTCACCTATCCAATGAGAAAGGGACACTGGGCTGAGGTAGGCATATGGCCAAGGCACAAATGTGAGAGAGCAGAGGGTGACAGAGAACAGCAGAGGACTTGGAGGAGACAGACTATGGTGCATCTTGGGAACTTGGGAGTGTGTAGCGAGGATGCAGGTCTGCTCTGGCATCTGGCTCAGCTACAGTTCATCATTCCACGCCACCTCTGATGCTCCACATGCCTGCTTCACATACGTTCCAGAGCCTATCTAGGCGATGACATGCGTTTACTGAGGCAGGAGTTACAAATGTCTTGGTCTGTTCAGTAGCATTTATACAATGCAAGAGAAAAAAGAAAAAGACAGGCCCCTGGAATTTGCTAATTTACAGACCACAAATTTCACCTGAGGAAGAGCATATTACCTCAGTAAGCTATTTCCATCCCCCCCCCCCCCCGCCTTGCCTTGCTCTTCTCCCCTTCCTGTCATTTTCATTGGCTCTGTTTGCTTCTGTCCTCCTTCCTGGCCTCAACTCATAAGGTCTCGCCTGGGGTCTCTCTTAGCACTCGTTTTCAATTCTAAAACTTTCCAAAGCCAATAAAGCTCTTTAGTCAGAAAGCCTGGCTGCCAAGGAAAGAATGCTAATTGGAGGCTTTCCTTTCTCAAGGCCCCTGGGAGTTTGGATATGGATATTTTTCTTTCGTCTGGTATGTCATTAACATAGTATAGACGCAGAAGGGGCAGAACACAAAACAGCCCCAAATATGAGAAATGAATCCAAGAAATGCCAGCTCCTATGCCAAGAAGAAACTTCTGCACTACAAATACTAAAGATAATGGCCCAGCTGGCAGCCATGGAACCTGGTTCTATTCCATTAGAAAAGACAAGGATGTGGGGAAGAACACAGGAGAAAAAAACAAAAACAAGAAACTGCCTTGGTCCTTTGATAGGGCAGAAAATTAAAAAAAAAAAAAAAAAAACAAAAGCAAAAAGCAAAAAAAAAAAAAAAAAAAAACCAGGTATCCAGACAAGTTTCATAGATTAGATCAGGTACCCAACTTAGACCATTCTTGCATTACCACTTGGGTTCAAAGTAAGATCTTAACCTCCCATAGTCACATAGTGTGAAGGCTTTTTTAAGTACAACTCAGAATCATCTAAGGACAGAGCTCAGTTGAGAAATTGCCTAAAAAA
This sequence comes from Arvicola amphibius, assembly GCF_903992535.2. Lineage (NCBI taxonomy): Eukaryota > Metazoa > Chordata > Mammalia > Rodentia > Cricetidae > Arvicola > Arvicola amphibius. The sequence continues at coordinate 178,946,872 of NC_052049.1, forward strand.
GGTCACCTGTGGGTGTGTCTGGTAGGGAGGGTGTGGTGATTGTTAATTGATGTAGGAAGACCCAGTCCTTTGTGGGCAGCACCATTCCCTAGACAGAGGATCTTGAACTACATAAGACAGAAGAAAGCTAAATGAAGCCACGGCAGACCATGGCATGGATTTAAATCCACAGCATGAGTCATTTCTCTCTGGTCTTAACTGTGGATATGATGTAATGAGCTACTTGAGTTCTTGGCTTGACTCCCCCTCAAGGATGGGATTGTACCCTGAAATTATAAGCCAAGGAAACACCCTTTGTCCCCTCCATTGCTTTTTGCTCAGGGTCTTTTATCACAGCAAAAGAAATGAAACTATAGCACAGAGGTTATTATATATGTGTCAGGCCCCTTAGTAGTCCCTAGAGCCAGACAGAAACAAGATTTGAGCCTTGTTCTCAGAGCCTAGAAGGGAAAACATAGAAGCAAACCAGAGTTTTACTTACAGGCAGTTCCGCAGTGTTAGCAGAGCGGAAGGAAGGAAAGTCAACCCCTAAGAAGGCGGGGAGGACTCTCTTCCTTTTCATGGTTGTGTAGTAAGGTTGTAATTTCTTGACATACACACTAGCTGCTGGAAACCAGAACACATGCTCACACCTTTCCACATTCCACGCCTTTCCTTTTTCTTTGATTTTCAGAAAAATGCAGACTGGCCAAGTGAAGATAACAATTTGCTTGAACATTCTGTGATTGCTTGCAGAATACACATGGTTAAAGGACTGAGTTTAAATGGAGCTTGGCTCTGAGAAGCCCTGGGGACTGTGAGAGCAGGTATTAATGTCATCCTGTCAGAGTGCCGCTGAAGGATCAAGAGACTTCAACAGATTGCTTTTTATGTCTGAGGAAAAGAGCATCTTCCAGATGCCCTGGGGGCATAAGAACAACTGCCATGCCCTTTTCTACTCCACAGGAGAGGAGACTGATCCTGGAGGAAACGGGACACACCTTCTAGCACAAACAGAGACAGTTACCATCAAGATCACATGTGGGGCCCACCATTGACAGGAACCTGCCCAAGACCTCTTGCCAAGAACCGCTTTGTCTGTTTTCACAGGCAGTTATGGATCTACTGAACCACAGAACTTCCTAGTCCAAAGGTAGGAATTCTGTGCTTTGTTGGATCCAGTGACTCAGAGGATCTACGAGGAAGCCCAGGAATCAGTATCTCAAGAAGTACTCAAGCGGTTCTGGCAACAGCTCTGTGAAGCTGGACCACCTCCTGGTGGGGTCTGCCCTTACTCTGCATAGTGGCCATCGTTATGGGAGGCCACTTATAATTAAATCCATTATTAGCCAGACTTGAGGGAAACAGAGAACAAGGTTCCTCCCTGTAACTGCTTTGTCCTGATCATCACCTGAGTCTTTTGAAAATAACACAAAGATGAGACTGAGTATCCTCCATTGGCCTGGAAGATTTCTCGACATAACCAGCAGCTCTTGGAGCCCCCTGGTTTCAGAGAAGGCAGAGCTGATGTTGCTCCTACACCTAATAAATTCTGTCACAGACCTGAAACAGCCACTAAGCCACACTAGGTTCTCTGTGAGAGATGGAAGTGGGGGTGGGAGGATGTCTGAGCCAGTCTCCGAAATTCAACTAGAGAATGAGTTTATTGATTGAGTAACTTTTTGAAAGGACCCAGGGAAAGCAGAACAAAAAGACCATTTGGCCAGCACAGCCCTTGACATTAAAACAATATCGCAACCTGTCAAAGAAGGTCTTATGCATGGACGTGACAAGTTAATCAATAAAATGCTTGCCCTGCAAGCATGAGGACCTGGGTTCTATCCCTCAGAAACACATACGTTGGTTGTTTGTTTTTAAGGTAGACTACGCATGGTGGTAAGAAAACATAATCCCAGAACTCAGGAGGTTGAGATAGGGCAGTGAAGACCACGGGATTCCTGGGACTCACTGGCTAATCAGCCTTGCCCCCTTGCTTGTCTCAAAAATCAAGGTGAATAGTCCCTAAGGAATAATACCCAATGTTGATCTTACTCTATGAATACAAATAAACAATCAGGAAAACCCTTATGTTGGAAACTCTTGAAACAGACAAAGCTTGAATGCCAGTCTGCTCTATAGAGTGAGTTCCAGGACAGTCAGACAGTCAGGGCTACACAGAGAAGCCCTTCTCAAAAAAAAAAAAAAAAAAAAAAAAAAAAAAAAAAAAAAAAACCCTAAAAGAAATAAAGAAAAAAAGAAATCCAAAACCAATCAATGCTTGAGAATTTCTTATTCATCACTACACGGGTGTGGGGAGCTGGTAGCTAAGAGACAATTCTTCTCTTCGGTCCTCTTCTGACTTAAGCCACAGTGTCCTGAGGTTGAACAATACATCCAATTGATCTTTGCAAGACTGCAAATAAAGGAGGCTGCATCCTCAGGGGTGCTGTTAAAGTGAAGGTCTCTCAGCTCCTATTGTTAAAGAACATCCATTGCCAGGTTCTCAGAGAAAACACAGAGAAGAGGAGATAGAAGTTGGCAGTGTTCTCAGTAGTTCTTATGCAATTGTCTCCAGGGGCTAATTAGAGCTGCTTTTGTAATCTGCCAGCTATAAATTTCTTCCGATGCTCTCACAGCCCTGGAAGATTGGCCAGTCAGAGTCGGGGTTCTGTGCTGATATTGCAAATCTACCCAGTGACCCAGAGTTGGTGGCAGACTCTCAGATGGCCATCTTGGAATCTGTAGCACCCAGACATCTGGGGTAACTTTCCAATTTGCTTATTTTCCTGCTCTCTGCAGATTGGGTTAAAAAGACAACTTCCCACACTGTGTCGGGCAGCACCTGCCTTATTCTCAGCTAATTTATTTTAAATTGGTTTAGTACCGACTTTTTGCCCCATGATGTCTACAGAGCTATGAATTCATTTCCTCGTCTCCCCTCCCGAATTTGATCACGGGATGAGAACAGCTATACAGCTTTACAGCCAGTCTCTGGAAGCACAGTCAGAGAGAACCAAGCCAAGCTAGTCCCCAAACTGAAAACAAATATTTCAAAGGTCTTTGTGTCTGGGAGGCAGTGGCAGGGCGTGTAGTTAAACAAAATGTGACATCTGATTGTGCAGAAGAATGAGTTACCCTTAGTCACTAAGTTCATGTGAGACGCCTGGCCATTCCCACACATTTTCCTTTTTCCTGCAATCCTCCCTACAACATGGTGGGGATAAACATCTACTAATCTGAATTTCAAAAAAAAAATCCATTTTAAGACTTTAAATAAGTTGCCCAAGATGACATCACCAGTGAGATTTGAACCTAGGGCAGTCCAATTTCAAAGCTGCTGATTTTCCCCATCATCTGTATTCTGAAATCCCTCCGCTCTGAGCCACCAAGCAGCTAAACCAGGAGGTGATCTGGGGCATTAAAAAAAAGGATTCTTAACTCTCCAAAAGGATTCGCCACGGGGACCCTTGGAATAGCCAACTCCCCTATTGTGCTGGAAATATTCAAGCCACAGAAGTCTCTATTTATGAGAAGCCTTTCTGCACCACATCTGCTGTGTAAAGCAGGGCTGGCTCCTGATATGGCTTCCTGGGCTATGCTGATGAAGGGCCTGTGAGGTCGCAAGTAGCCTGAGAGGATGGAAATTCTGGGGTTGGCATAATGTGTGAGACACAATGAACCAATCTGGCAGGAGTGATATTATTCTTTAGACAGCTCACAATCCAGTCTAAGTGATGGCTAGGATGGCCACAGAGTCCTTCAATCAAGGCATACAACGAGGGGTGCAAAGAGGGCTAAATGGACAGAGTACTTGCTTTGCAGTCATGGGGACCTGAGTTCTAGGCCCAGTACCTATGTTTTAAAAAAAGTAATAACAATAGTAAGACCAGACATGATGACATGTTTATAATCACAGTGTTGGGGAGTTAGAGACAGGGGAATCCCTGGGGCTCATTGAGCAACCAACTTATTGTACTGTGTGAGTTCTATGCCAGTGAGAGACCACATATAGATAGACAGACAGACAGGTAGGTAGGTAGACAGATGATAGATGATAGATAGATAGATAGATAGATAGATAGATAGATAGATAGATAGATAGATAGATAGACCAAAGAACAATAGAGATTGAGTCCTGATATCACAAACACATATACACATGCTCATGAGTGTGCACACACACACACACACACACACAGAGAGAGAGAGAGAGAGAGAGAGAGAGAGAGAGAGAGAGAGAGAGAGAGAGAGAGAGAGGAAATATACTTCTTCAGTTTTGACTCCCAACATGTAGATGGAGTGGCGGAGCTACGTCACACCACCCGGCTAGCTTTATACCCGAAATAATTACATGGAAACTGTGTTCTTTTAAACACTGTCTGGCCCATTAGTTTTAGCCTTTTATTGGTTAATTTTTACATCTTTCTTTAACCCATAATTAGTAATCTGTGTAGCACCACGAGGTGGTCGCTTACCAGGAGAGATCTTAACCTGTGTCTGTCTTGGAGAGGAGAAGCATGGCGACTGCCTATGGTGACTGCCTCACTCCCAGCATCCTGTTCTGTCTCCACCCACCTATGTTCTGACCTATTGGGCCAAGCAGTTTCTTTATTAATTAACCAATGAAAGTCCTCCATCACCAACAGGTCACGTATTTTGCCTTAGCTAACTGAATATTAACAAATTTGATAGAATCAAAGGTTCAAAAAGAACCTATGCATTCTAACTTGCCTACCTTCTGAGCCTGGATCCCCAAGTCCACTTTATGTCTCAGTCAGAGCCAGCCTGCTTTGAGGGTATACAAGGCACCCAAGCAGCAAGCATCCAGACTCTGGCTGCTGACTGACAGCAACTGGACCTGCAAGGAGAGCCATTTTAGGTCTTCTGGCTAACACAGAAGTACCAGAGTCAGCTACAATCAGCAGAGGCAGCCTAAGCCAAGGCCGGGCAGTACATGGAGCTCTGAATGAAACAAAATGGCTTTGATCGGGGGCTGGAGAGATGGCTCAGTGGTTAAGAGCACCGCCTGCTCTTCCAAAGGTCCTGAGTTCAATTCCCGGCAACCACATGGTGGCTCACAACCATCTGTAATGGGGTCTGGTGCCCTCTTCTGGCCTGCAAGTATACATGCAGACAGAATATTGTATAAGAAAGAAAGAAAGGAAGGAAGGAAGGAAGGAAGGAAGGAAGGAAGGAAGGAAGGAAGGAAGGAAGGAAGAAAGAAAGATTTTTTTTTAAGGGGGGGCTGGAGAGATGGCTCAGAGGTTAAGAGCATTGCCTGCTCTTCCAAAGGTCCTGAGTTCAATTCCCGGCAACCACATGGTGGCTCACAACCATCTATAATAGGGTCTGGTGCCCTCTTCTGGCCAGCAGGTATACGCACAGACAGAATATTGTATACATAATAAAAAAAAAGATGCTATTAAAAAAATGGCTTTGATTTTCAGCCACAGAGTTAAAGGATGCTGTTTAATGTAACAAAACCTGACCAACACCAATCCTAAGACACTTGCTGTCTATTTTATACCTCGGCCTTCCAAATAGAAGATAAAAGCCACAGAACGGCAAGCAGGAAATGCCTCGCCGGGAGACAGAAGATGTGCGAAATGAGAGCAAAGTCCCTGAAAACTTTGGGGACTCAGAGTGTGGCAGTCGTCATTCACATGCAGCTCTCCTCTCGCCCAGTTCATTGATCTTTCCACTACACCAAAGTCTTTCTCTGAAAATTGTAGCCCAACTGGACCAATTCCATGGTCCCATTGTAGGCGCTAGCCCTGGGGGAGACAAGTCAATTGGAGATTTGAGTTAATAATAAATGAAGGATTTTTCCAGCATGCCCCCTCATTCCTCCTTCTCTCTCAGATCTCTCCTGCAGGTTACTGGAGTCAGCTAGCAAACTAGGCGGGAACATGGATGAAAGGACAGACAGAAGGTACAGTGATACTGTCTGGCTGGAGGCTGTTTTTCACCTTCAAAGTACATTGACCATAAATTACAGATGTCCTTCCACGGCTCACATTCCTGTGTAATGTCTACCTTTGAGGCCCTTGGTTGGGGAGAGTATGTTAGTTTAAAATAAAATGTAACCTGAGAATAATACGTTTTCCTCAGTGCTGAGAATGGAGCACTCAAGACATGACTTTTTTTTTTCTGGTTGGCATTAAAGATCAGTGTTCCACCCCTGCACTGAAGAGAGCAAAAAGTCTCCTCAGACAAAGGCTGAAAATGGCTACTTTTGTTTGTCTATAACACATCAGCTCTCAACCCGTGGGTCCCAACCCCTTTAGAAGTCAAAGGACCCTTTCACAGGGGTCACCTACGACCATGGGAAAACACGGGTGTTTACATTATGATTCACAACTGTGGCAAAATTACAGTTAGGAAGTAGCAATGAAAATAATGGGGGTCACCACACCACGAGGAAGGGTCACAACATTAGGAAGGGTGAGGACCACTATTGGAGCAAAATGCCTGACACAATCCCTCTAAAGGAGGAAATATTTATCAGGGCTCATGATTTCAGAAAATTCACATCATAGCAGGGAGGACATGTGAAGCAGTGCGGCTCAGATCACGTGGGCCAAGAAACAGAGAAAGGGGAACGGCACTTTGGGGCTGGCTTTCTCCTTTTTGCCCCTTTAGTACAACCAAGCCCTCATCCCACAGAATGAAGAAAAGCAGCCAAGTGACAGAGTACGAGCAAAAAGGCAAGCTATTCAAATGGTCTGGGAGGCTCCCAATCTGCTGGCGGCTGAGGCCATTGAGTCTTTAGCCTTTTTCCAGCTCTGGCCACTCAATACTTTTCTCTCTCAATAAAGCATCTCTTCAAGTACTCTCCAGGTGTCTTCATCCAATTCCTTGTTCTTAGAAGGAAAGAAATCTGGAATTTCCATCTGCTACCAAAGCTCTCCAGCTAGGCAACTTTTTAAAATTCATTGTGACCAACGTCACGCTTTCTATGTGTACTCTATTTCTGTGTACACTCTTAGCATAATGTCTCCAAGACTCGTTTATGCTGTCACAGGTAAGATTTCATCCTTTGTGTGTGTGTGTGTGTGTGTGTGTGTGTGTGTGTGTGTGTGTGTGATGTATGAGCATGTGCAGGGGCTTGTGTGCGACAGCCGAGGTATGGAGATTAGGAGGCAACCTGGGGTGTCAGTCTTTGCCTTCCATCTTCCCTGAAGCGTGGTCTCCTGTGGCTTACAGATGCAAGCATCAGGCTCTCTGGGTCATAGCTTCTGGGGACTATCCTGTCTCTGCCTCCCATTTGGCCATAGGAACACTAGGATGGCAGACACAATGGACCACACTGTCTTTACATGAGTTCTAGGGATCCAAACTCAAGCCCAGATGCTTGTGTGGCAAGAGCTTTACCCACTGAGCCTTCTTCCCAACCCCAAGAGTTCATCCTTTTTACAGCTATACAGTGTCCTGTTGGGTGTGTGCAATGCATTTCCCTTACCTAGCCACTAACTCATTCCATTCCTCCTTGGCTTTTGTGAACAGCACTGAGACAGACAGGAGAGTATGGATCTCTCTCCACCGTTCTGAATCGTTCCCTTTAGATACGTGCCCAATGGTGAAACTGCTATGTGGCATGGGTGTGTGCATTGGGCACCTCCAGGCTAATCTCCACAACTATTGTACTAATCTGCAGTCTTACCTACAGTTTATGAGTGCTCCTTTTCCACACCCTTGCCCGTTTGTAGTATGTTTTGTCCTGGTAATATTAGCCATTCAAATTGGAATGGCAGAGTACATTTTGTGGGTTTGATTTGCATTTCCTTAATGGTTAATATTTAATCATTGTTTTACATACCTGATAGCTGTTTGCAGGTCTTCCTTTAAGAAATATCTACCCAGACCATTAGACAACTTTTAATCTTTATTTTGTTTGCTTTGATTCAATTTGACTTGATAATTAAATTGTTACAATTCTATTTCACTTTGTTTAGTGACTTAATAATTTGTCCCTGATCTGAACGACTTTAAATGGGAGACAGAAGCTGCATAGACCAGTTGAGTGGGATCTGTTTGCACTCACCCTGAAGGAACACACAGCCAGCTTAACCTAAGTAGTGTTGGCAAAAGTTGGACCCAGGGGCCTAGACAGGCGCACAAATGAGTGTGAACACACCAGCTTTCTTTGGCAGTCCAATGGGAACAGCCATTCCTAGCATCACAGATGGTGTGACTGCTAATTTTCATTGTCAACTTAGCTGGATTCAGAATCACCATGGAAACAAACTTTTTGACCGCTCTGTGAGGAAGTTTCTGGACTGGGTTAATTGAGGTAGAAAGGTCCGCCCTGAATGGGGGCCGCATCATTCTGTGAGCTGAAGCTGGAATTGAACACAAAGAGCAAAGCTATTCATCTCTCCGCTTCTTGACAGCAGATGCTATGTGACCAGCTGTCTCCTGTTCCTGCTGTCATGCCTTCGTTTCCACAACAGACTGTACCAGAACTGTGAGCAGAAACAAGCCTTTCCTGCCTCGGTTGCCTTGCTGTGGCTACAATACGAGTCGCTAATACAAAGAGTCTGGGAGGGAACTCTGCCGAGGACATCACAAGTGGTCGCATAAGCTTCTCTGCCTACCTAGGTGGCCTCCTGGCAGAGCAGCCTTACGCTACCAGCCTGTAGCCCTGCATAGAACAAACCCTGAGAAACAGCCAAGCAGTAATCAAGGTTGACTATCTATCCATGTTCCCTATCACTCCCATTCAGCCTTTGTTCTTCCTCATAGAAAGCGCACCAATAATATCTATCGCCTCTCTGGTAATGGTGCCCATTCTCATAAGATTGGCCAGAGCAGGACACACAGTGAAATTACCGGCGCGACCAAGAACAGATCACGGGACACACAACAAAACCCACTTTAAGAGTTTATTATGAGAGAAAGATGGGCGCGCAGACCTGAGGAAATTGATGCAGCACTAGAGCATGGAGCAGGCATGTCCAGCTTTTTAAAGGTTATCTAGCGCATGCGCACAAGGGCTTTCGTAGCTGTGTCACATGTAAATCACATGACCAGGCTGTACATAGGTCACATAGTGCTTGAGGGCCCTGGATGGCTATGTAAATATTTTGGCTTTTTTTTTTTTTTTGGTTTTGTTTTGGTTTGGTGTTTGGTTTTTTGAAACAGGGTTTAATTTATTTTATTTTTTGGTGGGGGGGGGGGTTCTTTTTTGGGTTTTGTAGCCATCGATTTGCCTGAGCACTTGATGGCACCTGCACCGCCCTGGAACCCTGAAGTTCCAGCACTTAGGGTGGCTAGACATTTTGCCAACGCGCTGGGTAATGGAAACAATAATGCATAGTCATTTAGAGTTCTCTCCAGAGAAAGGCAAACATAAAAAAAAAAAAAACATCAGGATAAGCTCCCGTGGCTACGAGAGACCAACTTGCCACTCATTACTGCCCCTACTCTTGACTCCTCAACAGTCTGTTTGTCCCCTTGGATCCAGTCTCCCAAAGAAGCACTTGGCTTGATACAAAACTTAGATGTTCCCGCCCAACTACCTGAAAGGAAGAGAAGGGTGTGCACCTGTCAGAAGGAAGGTTTCCACTCTCCTCCATTGTTTGGATCAAGGTTTTATGTTCTTGGTGGCACAGTATCTAATCTGATATGAGGTCTCATTCCTGGTCTCCAGACAATCTGGAGTAGCCTCATCCCCACGAGGCATCACCTCCTGAACCCTTCCTTCATGGTTCCCATTTCTCTGTAATGTTGGAACTAAAAGCACTAAATTATTGTTATCAGTTTTGGGTAATTATTGGTATTAATATTACAGAAGTCTTTTCTATAGCTGGAAAACTTCAGGGAGATTTACATGAAAAAGGGGGCGATTAATAAACTCTATTTCCCTTGGAGAGTTTGTGAATGAGAATAATCAACTGAAGAGTCCAGTTTGGGATTGGAAAGTCAGGGTTCTTTATTCACAGAACTTTTTCAAAAAGGCAGAAATGGGACCTGCAGAGGTGGTTCAACAGTTAACAACACTGGCTACTCTTGATTCCCAGCACCCACATGGAGGTTCAGCTGTCTCTAACTCCAGTTCCAGAGGATCCGACACCCTTTCCTGATCTCCATGAGCACCGGGTATGTATAAGGATGCACAGACATACGTGCATGCAAAATATCCAGACACATAAAACAAAATAAAGATAAAACCTTAAAAAATAATAATAAGACATCCATTGCCCAGGCCTTCTCCTAGCCTCTGGGATGACATCAGGGAACGTTGGGACTGAAAGGAGATGAAAAACTTAGATGGCTTCCTGAAAAAGAAAAACAGAGTTATCTGGGCCTGGTAGTTGCAGGCTTGTAAACCTAGCTACTTGGTAGACTGAGGCAGAAGGACTGTAATTCAAGGCTTTCCTCGTCTACAGAACGAGTTCAAAGCCAGCCTAGGAAACTTAATGTGACCCTGTCTCAAAATAAAAAGGGAAAAGTCGGTTGGGAATATGATTCAATATTAAGAGTGCTTGCATAATATATGTGAGCCCCTACAGTCAATCCCCAGTAAATAGAGAGGCAGGGAGAAAGGGAGAGTGAGAAAGAGAGAGGTGGGAGGGAGGAAGAGGAAAAGAGAGGATCAGACTGGCTTATTTGAAAAGGCATTGGGTGGTTATGTTATAAATATTAAAGAACACCCACCAGGAATAGGTATAGATGTCTCTATATACAGAAGTAAAGAAGACTCAGTTTTCCTCAGTGTGGATGACATGCTAAGTTAAGAATGCCAAGAGGTATGACTAAAGAAAGGATAATTCATAGCATCTAACGTACCCACTGTCAAGGTTCCCAACTGCCGAATTCCTTCCCAACTCTACCATATTGCCAGCCTCTAGAAATAGGATGAGAGACATGCCATAAAGATAGCTCTCGTGGGCTGTTGCACGGCATCTGGGCATCCTTCCTGCTTCTGCCTTCCCTAGTCTTCAGGAATAAGAATGAAACAGACTCAGGGCAGAGGAAATGGCTGTCAGTCCTACGTGACGACCTGAGCTCCATCCTCAGAACCCATATAAAAAGTCAGCCATGGCGACCTGCACTCGTAATCCCAGTGCTGGAGGAGTAGAGATTGGAAGATCCTGGGGACTCACTTACCAACCAGCCTAGCCAAATCTGCAAGTTGCATGTAAAAAATGAGAGGCCCTGTCTTAAAAAAATAAAAAATAATAATAATAATAAATAAGAAAGGAAGAAAAGAAGAAAAGAGGAGAGGAGAGGAGAAAAGAGAAGAGAAAATTCAAAAACAGGCAAACAAATTAAAAGGTAGAGAGTATTCTAGGAATCAAGACCTGAGGTAAGCCTGTTTCCACATACAAGTGCACATGTGTTCACGTATCCATATGCATACACACAGAGAGAATGAAATGAAGGGGAAGGGAAACCTAGAAGACAAACGTCTAACCTAGTCCACAGACCCTAATGTCTATAGCAACTAGGCTGTTGGCCACTCCACACACTCCCCCCACCACCACTGCCACGGTCAGTGGTATTTTAATAAAGTAAGAACTGGCTTTATCCAGCAACAGTCATATTCTGGCTTGCCTGCACGTGGAAACTCACTCCCCGATCTTTCCAAAATTAGCCCCCCAATTCCCAAATTCAGAGTCCTCTCTAGATACACTGGTAGGGTGTGTGACCTTTCCCTCAACAGCACTGTGGTACTAAAACACGTTTTGCTGCCCGTACTTTCTGCAATGAACGTAAGGGACACTTCTGTTCTCTCCCCAGGCAGCCTTCACTCAGAGCAGCAGAGACTAACGAGGTTGATGAGCCCATCAAAGCAAAGCACACCAGTAGGCCACAGACTCTCTCCTCCATCTTCAGGACCAAATAGAAAGTGAGCTAAACACCAGCATCCATCTCTCTCTGCTTCCTGACTGTGGAAGCCATTTGGCCAGCTACTTCAAGTTCCTACCACCATGGCTTTGTCTCCACAATTGAGTGCACCCTTGAACTGCAAGCCAAAAGAAACCTTCCTTCTTAAGCTGCCTTTGTTGGGCCTTTTTGTCATAGCAAGGAGAGAAGTGACTCCTAAATCAGCATTAGCCCCTATGAAACCTAGTAGATGCTAGACTTCGTGATGATCCCAGGGGTGCAGGGAGGGCCAAGAAAAGGGCCCTTCTTTGGAATTTGACATGGTATGGTAGCAACTGCAAACTAGAGCAGGAAAAGGTAACAAAGAAACGTTTTCTAGGCCATTCCTCCACTGATAAACTCCCCTCTGCCCTGTCTGTGTCTGTGCCCTGACTGCTCTAGCCCGTGTTGTTCGGTGCTCACTCTGCTTCACAGCCCACCCTCAGCCCTTGCCTGTCATCTTCACTAGATTCATCATGGCGGGAAGGGAAAGCTCACCTGTGTTTCCTGATGTCTGCCATGAAGTCACCTTAGGGCAGGGTTGCATATTATTAATATCTTTGTCATCTTGCCCAGTATCTGGCACATAGTAAACCTAATGAATGAATGAATGAATAAATACATAAAGACATGGATGGATGGATGGATGGATGGATGGATGGATGGATGGATGGATGGATGGATGGATGGATAATGGTACCCTGAGGCTGTCCCAACAATACTCAGGTAGTTGTCATAAAAATATGTGTGTTCTCTGCAGCTCTAGAGACAGCTCATCAACCATGCTATTTCCAAACAAGTCTTTAAGGTCTGCCTTAGAAAGCTTTTAACCAAGGCTTCTGATAGCTTCCTCCAGGATATGATAGAGTTTAAGTTTAGTGGGCTGGATTGAGGAGAACCGGAAGGATCAAGAGACCATAGTTTCCTCTTCATTGGCACCGTTGAGGAAGAAAACTGTTTCAACAAACACACACACACACACACACACACACACACACGGAAGGAGTTAATATTTTTCCTTTTCACCCAACACTGGAATCCAGCAATTTCCTTACTTGCTTGAGGCAGCTTGTCATATAGCAGCTCTTTACACTGAGCTTCTCTGGTAGTAACTTTCTTCAGAGCCACGAGGCAATGGAAAAATATGCTCGATGAGGAAAAAGAGGAGCAGAGAGCTGGGCAGAAGAGCTGCTGGGTCTTGCTAACCCTCTACTTGAGTTTATATTTCACTAAGCACAATGTCATTTTCCAGACTTGGAAGATGCATACAGAGGCTACCTAATCACACAGTGAACCAGCAGTAAGCTAAACAATCACTCAGGGTAGAGGATAAATTTCACAGAGGTGACGTGATCTGAATAGCTGAGGGTCTTTTAAATTCACCTCAGGTTGCTCCTAGGCCTGGCTGGTACAAACAGGAGAATCACAAGTCAATGGTACTCCCTCCCACGTGAGATGGGCATCAATTTGCTGTGTGATTGCTGCTGTTCTTTGACATGCCGTGGGCATTCACAGGGCTTACATGCTGTTCACACTCCATTAAGGTCACTCCCGCATCCAGCCTGTTTGCACTCTGCAGTGACAAGAAGAAGTACGATGAGCCAAGGATCTTTGTCATTTCTTAACATGACTTGCATGCTTAGATGGACCTGGAAACTCCCATGTGGGAAAGGAAATGTCCTTCCCAAGAACAAGTGAGTGACTCCAATGTTTGCATATCACACAGGTGAGTACCAGAGGCCAGGTAGCTAAGATAGCCTCACCCGCTGGTTAATAAAAGTCAGCAAGAGCAGGTAAACTAAAAATTGTAGACTGAATAATTTGTCAATAAAGGAAATAAGGCAATGGGGTGGAAAAGAAAGTCATGCATACTTTGTTGAGAGCAAGCAGAGGAGGGACAACTGTTCTGCCGTAGGATACCATAGATGTTTAATAAGAAAAGCCATCTAGGAACTGGGGAAGCGGCTCTGTGGGTAAAGTGTTTGCTGTACAAGTGTGAAGATCTAAGTGTGAGTTCCCAGAACCCATGTACAGCCAGATGCTAAAGCACAAATGTGTGATCTCAATTCCTACAAGGAAGTAGGAGACAGAGACAAGCTTGTGCAGAAGAAAACAACAAAGACCCCCATCTCCAACAAGGTGGATAGTGAGGACTGACACCCAGGGCTGTCCTCTGACCTACACACACATGCACACTTACACACACACACATAGACACACGCACACACAAAACATCCTGCAGGAAATTCGCCAATATCTGTTCCCCCAGCTTCCAGCCTCCATTGCTCCATGTCTAACACCTAACCACACACCCTTAAATAAAGAAAAACAACAATCTACAGGCAAGGTTGATGGAGGCACTTCCTCAAGTGCAGCTCTCTTATTCTAAGAAGTCAACTTGGCAACAAAAATTAGCCAGCACAGTTGGTCTCTGAGGAGCCTGGGTTATATAGAGCACTTCGACTCTGGGTCCTAGCTCACTGAAAGTCAAACATGACCCAGAATTCCAACTGGAATTTTTCTCCTTAAAAGACTGCAGTAATTTAAACAGAGTAAGTCTGGGGAGAGAGAGAGAGACCAGCACAGGGGCTAGTGAATGCAGCTCAGGGGCTAGTGAATGCAGCACAGGAGTAAAGTTGGCCAGAAGAAGGCTGTAGGTGTCTATCTTACTACATAAAACTCTGCAATGCAATCCTCAGTTGCAAGAGAGTCTCTAGCTCTGACGTTTTCTTTCCTTTTAGTGCATAGGTATCAGTCAACAGCATTTTTATTTAGGAAAATCAAAAACCTCTGGTTCGATCCCCCTCTCGCAGGTTAGGGAAAGATCATAGCTTGTTCTAGATTATAAGAATCCCCTTGCAGCTTTTGTGCCTATTCTGTGAGTCCACGTTGGCCAGCCTGCAGCTCTCCTCCTGACTCGGTGCACTGTACTCCTTCCCTTGCTCCTAACCCAAGGCCACCATGCCCTAACATTTCCAGTGCAGCATCCCTAAACCCTGTGCATGGCACACTCCTACTGACTCCCTAGAGTGGGCAAAGGTGGTTATTACATTCCATCACAGCATAAACTAGCAGACAGATGTGATTTCAGTACCTGTTCTCACTGGGTGTCACAGTCCCTGCTACCTCTCCAAGCATCACACACCTGCCACAGAAGCTTTGGTCTTCAATTCTATTCAGATGTCCTTTGTCTTACCTGCTGTGGAGTAACCTTTTTATACACTGTGAAGATGTGCCTTTGCCAAGGTGTCTTCTGATTGGTTTAATAAAGAGCTGAATGGACAATAGCTAGGCAGGAGGTATAGGTGGGACTTCCAGGGACAGAGAGGACTCTGGGAAGAAGAGCGGCAAAAAAGCGAGCCTGATGTGGAACAAGTCTGACACAGAGAATAGGATAAAGCCATGTGGTAGAAGGTAGATTAATATGGGTTAATTTAAGTTATAAGAGCTTGTTAGGAACAAGCCTAAGTAATAAGAAGTCTCTGTGTCATTATTTGGGCTGGTTGGTGGGACAGAGAAGGACTTGTTATACGTACCAAATTCTTTTCAAAGTTATCCACTTATAGGGTTACTTCTGCCACAAAATCATTCTTTAACTTTGCTTTAATGAGCTATAAGTGATACACAAAAATGTAGATATCTAATGTGTGCACATTGATTATTTTGGATGTATGCACACACCCACAAAACCATCACTATACCCAAGTGTATTAGTCATTGTTCTGCTGCTGTGACAAAACTCTATGACCAAGAAAGAATTGATTTGGGGTTACGGTTGCAGAGGACACATCCATAATGGGGTGGGGTGGGGGCATGACAGCAGGAAGCCAGAGTGGGAAGCTAAGGAGAGATCACATCATCAACCACACCAGTGAACTGGAAGTGGACAAGTCTATGAACTCTCAAGTCCCACCCTAAGTGGTGAACTTCCCCCAGTAAGACTGCACCACATCCCCCAAACAGCCTGGGGACTTATTTGAGTCTATGGGGGACATTCTCATTCAAGTTACCACAGCCAACCCCTTCGAAAGGTTGCTGTGTATGTGTGTAAAGAATATTTAACATACAGTCTATAATGTTCTATGTATAATAAGATTCATGGTACAATTCTATTACCTAGACACTATGTTGCATGTACAATAACTCTCCAGAACTATCCATCATGTTGTGTTGAGACTTGTTGCATTCTTCTTCATTTATAGCACAGGAAAGTTATGTTATTCAAAGCTCTGCCCAAGTACTCCAGGGGGTTTATTCAGATATTACCTTCAATAGTTCCTAAAGTAATTTTTTCTAAGCTGTGTTTTCTCTAATTCCCAACAACCACCTTTGCTAAAATGCCTGTTACCCTGCACTGTAGTGGGATGCTCTCCCTCAGCCTCATTCCTTTTCCTTTACTACGACACTTACAGATACATCTTCTGAAAGCCTGTCTCCATACAGACCCACACTATTCTCCTCCCAGACACCCTCAGAAGCTCCTAGGTGCCACTCACATTTGCAAACACAATTTCAAAACTTGATTTAAAAAAAAAAAGTCTTGAAAGGCATGAAAAAGTGCCTCGAGGTATTGCTAAAAGGGAATAGATCATATAAAATTAAGCTATGATCAATGCACCATTAAACAGGGGTTATTAAGTGCACAGGGGTCAAGAAATTCAGATATATTTCCAGTGTAATAATAATTACCACAAGACATCTGTGGCACTTCTCGGGCTCAGAACACTTCATGGACATAAGCTAATTAATTACGCACATAAAAATATTACTTGTCTCTCTTTTGATATCAGTGGGTTCATTAACTTCACCATTTGGTTAACAAACTAATTTTCTGAACTTCTGGATTCTTGGGTAGGGTGGGAGGACAGGAAGGAAGTGAAACACCAACCGAGACCTAATGTTTTCCTTCTTCCTCTCTGCGACTCTGCAGGAAAACATGCAGGAGAGAGCCTCAGACATTCAGTGTTCTGGGGAAGGGAACTGGAGAAGGGCAGCCCAGTTTCAGCCAACCTCTGCTTCCCACCATTGTCACCATGGCACCGAAACCCTGAGTGTGGGCATACCTTGCCCCTGCCCAGTACACAATAAGAGACCTTCCATAGGGTAACAAATTCAGACTGTAAGGGATCTGTTAACAGGCTCTGATGGGTACATCATCCCCACATGTGAAAAAGCTAAGATCACCTGACACACCTGGCTCACATTCTGTCCCTCCACTCCTTTGCCCCCTGCTCACCTCCATTCACACAGACCTTCACCAGATGTAGTAAGTGTGGAGGAGCGTACCACACACACACATAGACTGTGCCATTAGCTGGTGATACAATCCCATGAATTCAGAAAGTCACTTGGTCAGTTGCCCTGGCTGTGACCATAACCAGGACTAAGATTATGCCACCTGCTGTCCTGCAACTGCATAGGCTCACGGGGATATGTGGTAAGGGCATCAAGAATTTATTTTACACCCACCCAACACAGAGGTAAAAGAAGATCTCTACAGGGTCTCCTAAGTGCCAAAAGCTCAAACCAGTGGGGAGAGCAACTCTATTAATTACTCAGATAACAACTCCTGAAGAGCTATCACAGCAGAAGCCAGCTGGAGAGCTTCACTATTCCCCCGCCAGGTCCCTGAGCATCGTGGAATAAGATGACACTGGACCTGAGCTCTTTGACAGCTGTCCTCCTTTGTCCTTCCTCTCTTGCTGTGATAAACACCATGACCAAAAACAGCTTAGGGACAAAAGGGTTTAGACAGCTTACATTTCCACACAACAGTCCGTTATCAAAGTAAGTCAGGACAGGAACTGAGGTAGAGACCCTGGAGGAGGCTGTGGACTGCCTTGCTCTTGTTATGTGAGCAGCTTGTTGTCTTAAGCAGCCTAAGTCTCTGCCCAGGGAAGACACCACTCACAGAGGGATAGGGCAGACCCCGCCCACACTGGGCAGCCCTCCCACATCAATCATCAATCAAAACAACGCAGCCCCCACAGAAATGCCCACAGGCTATCTGAAGGAGGCGCTTCCTCAGCTGGGCCCCTCATCCTCAATGACTCCAGCTTATGCTGGAGTGAACAGCATGACAGTGTACCCCACATCCACACACAATCTTGGGGGATCAGATGTTTAGTTCTTATCTTACAATCTGGAAGAAACAAATCCAGGACAGCAAAGATTCACAGCATATCTAGAAAATGAACAGTGAATCTGTAACCATTAGACTGTGTGAGAATCAAGTGTGCCTGCTTCTCCTCTGCCACCTTCAGAGAGAACCACGTACTGTCAGAGAGACCCACGTACTGTCAGAGAGCATCTCCACAGCTGGAGCAACCGTGACCTCAGAGCTGGAAGCGGCTGAACCACTAGCGGAAGGACACGAGTCAATGGCCAAGGTGACAGGCAAGCATGGGTGCTCTGAGGAGACTTCTCTCCCATTCTCTAAGCCCCAAGCTTGAAGAAGGATCCAGAGGCTGCAAAGCCATTGGCCGAATTGAGGCTGCGGTTTCACCCACTTTGGGCTAGTTTACATTACCCAGCACCCTCCTTTGCTGGGCAACACCATGTGATTAAGTTCTTTTTGGGAAGTTTCCTGGATATAATCTAATATAAAACTACATCCGATCCTCCCTCTCATAGTTCCACCCTCAGGGCATCTCCCTCCCACTCCTCCCTATCAGAGTCCTCCCTCCCACAGCCATGTCCCCATCAGAGTCTTCCCCTGGCCTTGTCCCCAGCGTGGCCCTGGCCCTCACAGTGAATTTCCTCTCAGCCCTCCCTACATAGTCCACTTCCCCAAGGCCCTTCCTGTGATGATCCCCCCGCCACAGTGCTCCCCCACCCAGAAATACTCCCAATATCGTCCCTACTACAGTCTTTTCCCCACATAACCCTTGTCCTCACAGTAACCCATACCCACAATACTCTCCTTAACAGTTCCAACCACAATTCTGCCCTACAGTCTCCTCAGAGTCCTCGCCCCAGACACCCCTCCCTCACAATCCTCCCCAACAGCCCTCCCCCATCCCAGTCTTTCCCTCACAATCTCCTTCCTGTCGGCCCTCCCTCTCACATACTTCCTCTTCACACTTCCTGACTCATAACCCTCCTCTCACTGCCACGTCTCCTTATGGTCCTCCCTCGGCAGTCCTCCATAGTCACTTCCTCTGTCTACAAGACATGGAAGGGGAGTTGTGGAGGCCTGCCATGCTCCCTAGGGTCCAAGAATCCTGAATCCCGATGGACCACACGAAGCCCAGCGCCTTGGGCTTCCTCCCGACCGTGGGCTGTGACTGAATGAAGGCTAGCCTGTGATGAGCCAGGCAGATGTGGGCTTGTGTGTTGCGGCACCTCGTGTGCTCTTTATATATAACCTTCCCGCTTAGGCGGGGAGCTGACCCCTGGCCCTTCAGCCCACCTCTTTGTGAACTCTCCTCTCTCCCCACTGCTCATTAGCACTTCTTCCTCAGCCTGCAGTGAGCAAAGGAAGAAGGTGAAATCTAAGTCAGTCACGTTCCTTGTTAGCAGCTCAGGCTTAAGACAACGGGGGAAAAAAATAACAGTTCTGTAGAGTGGGAGATGAGTCTGAAATTATTGCTGAAAACGAGACTTGGAAACCACGTGATGTTCTGTTTTCAGCGCTATCTTCTTTAAGAATCCTTGGCCAGCCCTGTTGCCAGGGAGCCCAGTGTGATCCTCCTGCCTGCACAGGTATCTGCTCTCCTTCTGGGCTCTGTAGTCTCACATCCACCAGGAAGAGTCTCCAAAAGGAACGTGACAGGGGTTTCCTGATGAGCAGGCATCTCCACATGCCCCCCCCCCCCACTTCAAAGAATTCCATCACTGACAGAAAACACCCATGCTGCACAGAGGAAGTCAGGGGACCAGAGCTTCATGGTAATGTCTAAGACCAGAACTTCTGCTGCCCCAGAAAATATTGAGCACAGAATTTCAAATAAATATGAAAGAGACAGAGAAATAAAATTTAACATGTATTAAAGGGCAAGCAAAGAATACACTAAAGTATCTAAGACCCTTTGAAAACTAGCCAAGTTTCTCTCGAATGGCATTGTTTAGACACCTTTGGAAGAAGGGGAAGGAAAAGGGGAAGAAAGAACTCTCTGCTTCTCACAAAAGCTATGCCTGTGCAGCCCCGGCCTCCTGGTACATAAGCAGATGTAGCTGGAGTTGTTGGTTTTTCTCAAGTAGACTTTGTGCTGACAGCTGGGTCAGGGTCACTTTCAATTCAAACATCCTAATGTTACTGGAGCGTTAGCATCAAACATACCCTCAACCAAAAGAGACAAAAAAAAGAATACTATCCCCTCCCCTCTGTGGTAGAGGTACATGACGAACACACACACACACACACACACACACACACACACACACACACGCCTGCATAGGATGCTCCACTCTATTCAGGGCCTGGCAGGTTTGGATAGAGAGAGCAATGGAGGGATATGCATCCTTCTATCCTTCTGTGCTTTTGTGCTTCTGTCTTTGCTCAAGGACTGGTGCTGGTAGCTGGCTAGAACTCGGAAGAAATCACACGAATTAAACGTGCTTCCTGTTGGTAACCAGCCTTCTGGGCATCGGTGAGTCCTGCTGCCCAGAACTTGATCGTATTTCTCAAATCTCCCCCACTCAATTTCACATCTGGAGTGCTGGGACCAAGCACTAGAGAAGGGATGTTTTCAGGCTTCTTTAATTAAAATGTAATTTTGTTTATTATTTTTATGGCGTATGTACATATCACACTGTGAGCCACAGCTTAAGTGCCAAGATCAGGGGACAACTCTACTGTGTCAGTTCTTGTCTTCACTATTATGTGAGTTCAGGGAATCGAACTCAGATTGTTACCTTGTGCCCACTGAGTCACCTCAGCAGTCCCTTGGGTTTCATTTTCTTTCTTCCCCAAGGGAAATGTCATATCCAATTATGAGGAGGGAAGGAAAGAGAGCTATTCATAGTGAAGGACTGACTAAATGACATCAGCAGGATCCATGTTCGCTCTAGACTCCCCTGCTGCAGTGTGCTTCTCCAGCGTCTGGATTCCCAAGAATATCAACCAGCGTCCCATCCAGGTTCATTGCAGGTGAACTGCCCAGATGAAGAGGCTTTGTGAAGAGACCGATTGTAGAGACATGGAGAGGGTTAAAAAGGAGGCGTGTAGTCCTGCTAGACAGTAACAGAGACATGCAAGGAGCTTAGGAAGCTTAGTGGGGGCAGGAACATGGAAGCTGTGGTCATGGAGAACACAGACATAGCCAAGAGCAGGAGATGGGCAAGAAGGGAGCAAAAGGAGAACTGTGACCCACCTCTGCCTGCCCTCCTGTTCTCTGGGACTGTGTTAAAGCCACTGAGGTGACCTAACTGGAAGCAAAGACTCGGGACCACTGAGGACGCCATGTGCATCACCACCCACAGTATAGACAAATGCACGGCTGAAGTCACGTGGGACGGGGCAAAGGAAGAATTGAGGCTCGGATTCCGGCTTCGGTGCTCCCTGAAGCTCCACTTTCTGGACTCTTCAGGCTCCAGGATCACTTGTCTCTCTTTTCCAATTTAAAACTTGCCTTCCCCCTTAAAGTGGAGGAACCCAGCTGTTTTGAAGACAAAATTGATGAAATAATTCAAACTAAAATGAATACGCTTTCCTGTATATTCTCAGGCCATGCCTATTTTACCTTGTTTTCAAACCCAGAAATAGGAAACGCTGCACATTAACTGCCTTCACTTCAACCTCCACTTCTCATTCCAGACATCACTAATCAATTACAGTCACCTCTCATACTAAGTGGGTCTGGATCTAGCATCAGCGTCCTTCCCTGCAGTGTACTGTAGGCAGTCAAGACTAATCACCAAAGTCTGTATGAGAGCTTAAACTTATCAGACTTCTCTGATAGGAATATTTCTATGGCTGAAATACTGGGTTCATAAATAATTTAAGATTATGAATTGTGGGGAGCCAAACAAGCCTTGAGTGAATGGGCGAAGGGTGGATGAAGTCCTGAGTGAATGTGTGCGTTTGATAAGGTCATAGCCAAGTCAAGGACCAGTGCCTCCAACCCTTGGGAAACTGGCAAAGCCTCCCTTCCCTGCTCTGGGTAAGACTCAGAAGAATGACAAAGCCTCCCTCTGGTCAGAGTTCCAGTGTTGATGGTGTGGGCAAAACTAGCAGCTGCAGCTCCTCCTCCCCTCCTCCTCCCATTCCTCCTCCCCCTATTCACCTACTAGCTAACTCTTCCCACTGTGCCTAACGAACGCCATGAAGTTTCAGGCTGGCATGGCTGTTGAGAGGGTGCACACCTGACTCTAGCTCTTCTGCACATATGTCTGTGGATCTAGCCCTTCTTCATTTCCTAGCTACTCAGTCAAGTCAGGACCTCACTGTGCAGGACACAGAAGAGAGTGAGGCCCAGTTCTGAATATACAATGTTTTGT
The DNA here is from genome assembly GCF_903992535.2 of Arvicola amphibius. NCBI lineage: Eukaryota > Metazoa > Chordata > Mammalia > Rodentia > Cricetidae > Arvicola > Arvicola amphibius. The sequence continues at coordinate 178,969,162 of NC_052049.1, forward strand.
AAAGAGAAACTTGGTTTCCTAGGCCCCATTAAGTGATGGAGATGAGGTCATCAGATAAAACCTAGAGGAAGTTCTCTCACTGTGGGTCTTCTTCCCACCATCAGAGTCAGAAAGGCTTACTGATGCAGAAGCTCTTCCCTTCTTTGCCTTCCCAACTTTCTCTTTCCCTCCTCCCAAGAACCAGACTACAAATAACTGGATGGCATTGGTCCTGAATTCCATCTTCTTTGGTTATATCCTTGAAATGAAAACAACTTCATAGCCAGCTGAAAACCCTGCATGATACCAGTGCACTAAGACTTCCTACCACAACCAACATACACAGAAAGCACAAGAGTCAAAGCCTACAGCCCAGTCTGATTAGGTACCAAACCTGCACCCTCTTTCTCTGGCTCCACAGCTGGACTATAGCCCCAGTATCTCTTGTGGTTAGATGGGCGTATCACTGAGTGCCCTACTTTCATTTCTGCTGCAATGGCAAATATCTTTACCAAAAGCAACTCAAGGGAGAACAGACTCATTCATCTTATGATTCCAGGTTACAGACCATCTTTGCAGAGAAGACACAACAGCAGGGCCTTGAAGCTGCCAGTCATATCACACCCAAAGCCAGGAGCAGAGAGAGATGGATTGATTCATCTACGCTTTTTGCTTAGCTAGCTTCCTCTACTCTTATATAATCCAGGGACCCATACCCAGAAATAGTGTCCCCCATATTCAGGCTTGGTTTTCTCAAATCAATAAACAATGAAAACAATCCCCCACAGACATGCCCATGGGCCAACTTGATCGAGATGATCCCTCATTGAAGCATCCTTCCCAGACAGCTCTAGGCTATGTCAAATTGACAAACTAAGCATTACACTGAGCTACAGATAATGAGAAGATAAATTGAAAGATGTGCCTCCTATCCATTATGAACTCATCAAATCATCCAAAGCACAAACTTGGAAAACAGGTTGAAGACACTAAGGCCCAGGAGTGCAGGAGTCTAGGTCCATCCCTGAGACAAGACTTAGAAGAGAGCAACCCTCCAATCAGAGGCCTCCGTCTGTACTTTATGTAACTGAACAATATGCATTTTTCAAGCTTAAGGTTGATCTAACACACACTATATTTTCAAATTCATTTATGTCAATCAATAAAATTCCAGTCCTTGTGTGGTAATTTTGCAACATGAAGATCAAAAAAAGAATCCATTATTCTAAAATTAAATATTTGAGCAGTGTCAGGGTAGGTCATTATTCTCCATCAAGAATCCCTTAGCACCATCTAGTCATCCCATCCAAAAGCATGTAGGTTTTTAAGAAAAGGATCCCCTGCCTCCCAGGATGATGGCTGCCTTGACCATTTTCTTCAGCCTCTTTGTGGTGGTTTCTTCCTTCCATGGAAACAGAACAGTTGAGATTATGGTCTCCTTCACTGCTTCGCTACGGAAAAGGTGACATCATAGCATACAATACATTCAGCTGTAGCTTAAATATCCCACGGGATGAAAAGATGATAGTGTCCAGTTGATTCGAGCAGCCTCCACATTTCCAGACTCAATGCTGTGATCATATTAATCCAGTACTTGCTGCAGACCTTGCAAGGTAACTCAGCTTCAACCACAGGCACAGGCCCTGGGTTGTTTCTTGGTGCCTGACATGCTTTGATTCTGTCTCCTAAACAAGTTTCAGGATGACTTACATGAGTTTTGAAAAACAGGTTATCCTGGGTAAACAATCTTTTTATTTCCTCTGGTGTACTTCAAGATAATTATCTTAGTGTCAATAAGCAATGTATTTGTATAGCATGAAACACCTCAGCTGCCACGCCCAGTGCTCTTGGCATCCCATATGGAAGTGTTCATCATAAAGAATAATACCTAGTTCCAAGTCAGGAGAAAGGAACAAAGGAAAAAGAAAACACTGAGCTTAGAGGGGTAGCTTGAAAAACCTACAGGTCTTGGTCCCATTGTCATAGGCTTGACAGCCCTTCCCTTGGAATCTACTGATTCCTCAGCTGCCATGCTGACAGAAGATGGAAGGCTTAAGAATAGACTCACTAACATCAAATATCCCACAATAGAAACATTGAGCACTCTAGGGGCATTTGTTTAAAAATTATAATAACATCAGGGTTTTTTTTGCAATATCATGGTTGTAAGAAGACAAAATCACATTGCAGAATGAGACAAAATCAAGACTAGACATTTTGTTTTTCTGTGCTTTAGTCCTGATTTAGGGTTTGCAACAGCCTAGTTGCAAGAAGACAAAATCATACTGCAAAATGAGCTAAAATTCAAGAGACTAGACACATTTTGTTTTCTGTGTTGTGTTTTAGCCTTGATTTGGGTCATCTGGGGTTGGTTAAGTACCTGTAAAATCCTAGCTGTGCTGTAGCATCTATTATTGGATCATGTTTATACCTTCCTGTTGGCCAGACTCATAAAGAAAATGAATTCTAAGTGAATCAGACAACCTCAAAGGAGTCATGGAGAAGAAAAGAGGCTTTGCTAGAGGGGAAGAAAAAAACACCAATGCTTGGCTTGAGAGAAGAGAAGGAATTCCATTGAGGGAAAATAGGTGCTCATGAAAAGACTAAAGGCCAAAAAAGAGGATCTGATAGTTTCCTTCAGTACTTTGTACCCTTAGGACACTTTTTCACTTACATTAAGTCCATCCTTGTTGTGTAAAAAAAAGACCTATGGTCTCTACTGTATGGAAAAGTGAGTCTGAGATTCTATAAGAATATGCCCAGGTCATAGCTAGCAAGCAAAGGATGCTCAAGATGCCTGTATCTTAGTGTCATATTGTTTTAAGTTTCTTCTTGAAAGAATGCAACCCTTGGGCTGGAGGCATAGCCCAGTCAGTAAAAAGTCTGCTGCAAAAGCATGGGGATGTGACTTCAGATACTCCAGAAGCCAAGTAAGAAGTTAGGTGTGGTCTGAACACCCGAGATTTCTACCTGTAAAATTCTAGCTAGGAAGATAGAAGTGGGCAGACTATGGGGACTCCCTGGCCAGCTAGCCTTGCCAAACTGGCAAACTCCAGGCCACTGAGAGACCCTGTCATGAAGAACAAGGGGGAGAACGACTAAGAAAGACCCTCAAGAGCAACCTCTAGCCAGAGAGAGAGAGAGAGAGAGAGAGAGAGAGAGAGAGAGAGAGAGAGAGAGAGACTATAGTCTTTTCATGTTCCTCTGAGGACGACAGTCACTCAAGCAGGCAGATTTATTGGAATTATTCTCTACTAAAGAAAAACAAATGATGGCTTCAGTTCCATCAATCTAATTTAAAGTTGACTTTGTGTACACAGTAAGGCAAAGAGATGGTAATTTGGATTCCCAGCCAAGAGGCTACATTTTAAATTGCTTTCCAATCACACTGTATTGATTATCTCAAAGCAACATCCACCCACTAATGAGACCCACTGTGACGTGAAATTCATAACCATTGATTTGCAGCTCAATTTTTTGTTTGTATATGCACATAATAGAGGGTATAAATGGCTGCCCAGAGCTGTCCTGTCACCATCCAGCGTTCACTTTAGCTATGATGTAGTAAGAAAGAGCTTGTGGAATGTTAGGAAGATGAATGTGTAACTGTGTGTGTCTGTGTGTGTCTGTATGGGGATATGGGGGTACTTGATCGTGCGACAAATTAATCAATTTTGAGTCTAAGTCTGTCCTTCTCTAAAATGAAAAGGTTAGAAGAAACAAAATATGCAAATGGCTAGGTTGGTGAAATGCTTGCTGCACAAGCACAAGGTCCAGAGTTCAAATCCCTAGCTCCCACATTAAAAATCAAGCATGGTGGTACATGGCCATAACCCACCTCAGGGGAGGCAGAGCCAGGAGGACCCCTGGGGTTTGTTGACAAGCCAGACTAGCTAAATCAGGGAGTTCCATGAGAGACCTTGTCTTGTAAAAATAAGGTAGAGGATGATGGATAAGGACCCCTGATGTCAACCTCTTGTCTCCACATGAGCACACATACACACAAAATATGCCTGCTCCTGTACTCAAGGTCCCTGAAGTCAGGAGTCTCCACTAAGGTTCAGGTACACAAGACACAGACACATGGAAGAAAATACATCTATGCTCTAAGGAGGAAGGAGTGGAATTTGGGGTGGAAATGGGAAGAGGAAGAACCAGCGAGTTCTCAGCTGTACAGGAACTTCCTTAAGCTCCTCAGAGGTCTGAACCATGTTGGTCTTGCTTTGAAACATGGTGTGTGGTGTTTGTGATCGTTCAAGTCTGCACTGTCATCTTCAGGATTCAGGAGCACCCAGGCAATTAGGAAAGTGCACCTCTGGGTATGTCTGTAATGGCCAGTCAAGAGCTGATGAGATCACAAGGGCTCTGATCTAATATGTCTGATTGATCATCAATGGATTCATACCACAATGGCATTGTTGAGAGATGGGAAAGGCAGGAAGTGGTGTGTTGTGGGACAATGGTCTTGTACCCTGTAAAGATTTGTCTCTTGTACTGCTTTAACTAAATGCTGATTGGTCAGTAGCCAGACAGGAAGTAGAAGCGGGGGCGGGGACAAGAACAGGAGAATTCTGGGAAGAGGAAAGACTGAGTCTGCAGTCATTATCCAGACACAGAGGAAACAAGATGAGAATCCCTCACTGATAAAAGGTACCAAGCCACATAGATAACAAAGACAAGAATTATGGGTTAATGTAGGATGTAAGAGTTAATAAGAAGCTTGAGCTAATAGGCCAACCAGTTTATAACTAACGTAGGCCTCTGTGTGTTTCTTTGGGACTGAATGGCCACAGGACCGGGCAGGACAGGGCAGGACAGAAATCTCTGTCAACAGTGATGCTTAACTGGAGGAAGTGGGTCTCTGGGGTGTTTCCTTAGAGCTGCATCTTCCCTGGCCCCTTCCTGTAATCACCCTTTCTGCTGCCTCTGAGAGCCACACTGTAAATTGCCCCACTCCCTTCCTAAAGGGCTGAAATCATAAGCCAAAGTAAAAAGTCTCTCTCATGTTGTTTTCTGTTAGGCATTCTGCCACAGTGATGATAGGGTTATTCATACACTGTTCTTTCCCCTTGTGTCAGACACTGGGGACAAACTCAGTCTGTGGGAGTTGAGGAGGCTTCTTCTGACAAGAGGCCTCTGAGTAAGCTGCAGCCCACAGGAACAGTCCTTTGGGGCTGGAAATACTGGGGACCCAGCTCAACATGACAATTGTCATCTTGCCTGTGGGGTGACACTGGCACTCACTGCAAACCCTACAGTGTAACAAAGTCATTAAGGAAGCCAGCCAGGTCAAGCACGTCCCCCTAGACTCTGCCAGCTGAACTTGTTCCTTGCTGATGTCTGCTGTATTCAAAGTCTGAGAAAACCCAGGTATACTCTGGCGGACGACAGCCCACTTTGTCTACACTACAAACTTTTCCTACCTGCCCTTGGGTGCAGAGATCTTCCTGGCTTGCAAACCAAGACAACCATAAGGTTGTCCCTGTTAAATTGCAGTTTCTATATCCTGGACCTTTCTGCCTCTGCTCTCCATCTCTCTGAAGCATCTGTCTTTGGCAACCATTTCTCATGTACCAGCTTTTCTGACCCAGTCAGAGCATCTGTACTGCTCGCTAGATGTTAAGCTTGCTTTTATCTCTTAAAACACAGTTGACCTGAGGACTGGGGAGATGCCCACTTATGCGAACACCAGAACCCGTGCAATGGGAGCCAAGTGTGATGACACATGCTTATAATCACAGTGCTGGAAATAAAGGAGCAGATCCCAGCTAATCCCTGGGGAACACTGGCTGGCCAGTCTAGCCAAATAAGCAGGTTCTGGGCCAGTAGGAGATTCTATCTCAAAGACCAAGATGAATGGCTCCCCAGGGACAGTGCCTGAGGTTGTCCTCTGGCTCCTATGTGTACACACACATGAACAAACACATGCACACACACATGCACACACATACACATACACACACACATGCACACAAACACTAACCCATAGAACAGTGTGTGTCTGTTGCTGTTCTCCATCAGCAGCTACCTCCCCAGAAGTCAGCAGCCACTTTGATGGTGAACATACATGAAGGCCAAGTAGGGCCTGCAGGTCCACTTGGCTTCACACTATATCGAAGAGACAAAAACCTGAGCCCCAAGCTGGGAGATCAGAATGCCATCCACAGTCAAGTTCATTGAATTGCACTCATCTGGGGACTTGATACTGTCAAGTTTTACAAGATTGAACCACTGGGAGGAGCTGGCTGGTGGGTACCTAGGGACACATGCGTGGTACTATTGTTATGCCTTCTTGAGAGTTTAATGCTGCAGGATCAACGAAAACAATAAAATGAAGATCCGGCATTAGAAGTGTGGGTTTGAATCATGGTCTTTGAAGCACTGAGCTGAGACCTCTGTTACAGGATAGACACTGTGCCTAGCGGTCATGCATTGCTCCCTGTACTTCCTACCCTGTCACATAGATTGGGTGCCAAAAACGAAAAGGGAAGGACTCATTCAGTGATTCCATGACTCCATGAAGAAATAAATAATTAACCCTGAAATGATCTTGCAAGCTCCTGACCTCTGTTTCTGTATCTGTGGGTGCCTGGCAGGGATGGGAGAGAGTGTGGGTACCTGCCAAGTATGGGGGCAGGATGCCTGCCAGGCAAAGGTGTCTGCTGCATGCATGTTATTGTCTTTGGTCTGAGGTTGCTGTTTACTGAACTCTGGGACTCAAGTCAAGCCAGTAGAGTCCAAATAGGGAGTACAACTGCAGATACTCTGGCCTCATTCAGGTCGCTGAGGGGGAGGCCCCAGAAGCTACGGTTTGTTTGTTTATTGCATGTATTTACTGCGGGCACACAGCTGTATGGAGGTTAGAGGAAACTTCCAGGAGCCGGTTCTCTCCTTCTCCTCTCTGGGTCCCAGGAATCCAGCTCAGATCATCAGGCTTGGTGGCAAGCACCTTTACCTCTTGCTGGTCCCACCAGGAGCAGATTTGACCAGCTCACATTTTGCAGCAAGATTTGAGACACACTTGAAGAAGTGCCGGGCTTCTTGCTAGCCTGTGGTGGTGGAAGGGAGGGAAGGAGGAAGAGGAGGAGGAAATGACAAGGTGGTCATCTGAGGCAGACATGCTTGTTGTTTGATGCTGGGAGCTGCCAGTGTGTACCGGGGAAGAGAACTCACAAAAGGAACTGGTGAAGCCAGTTGTAGCCCAGTTGTTCACGAGCCCCAACTTTGAGGATATTTGACATTCTTTTTACCCTAGAGTGTCCTAGAAACCCAACTAGATACAAAGTAATTCTGACTTTGATTCCAAAAGAATTTTTATTAAGGGTAGGTAGTGCTGTTTCTGTATATAAAATCTGTCGTTATGGAAACGTGTCTCAAATAAAGCTGAGAGAGAGAGAGAGAGAGAGAGAGAGAGAGAGAGAGAGAGAGAGGGAGAGGGAGAGGGAGAGGGAGAGGGAGAGGGAGAGGGAGGGGGGGAGGGAGGGAGGGAGGGAGGGAGGGAGGGAGGGAGAGAATGTGTGAGAAAGACATTTGTGGGAAGCTGAAGGGACACAAAGTGTGGAGTGCCTTTCTTCCCACTCATTTCAGCCACTGTCACCTTCTAGAGCCACCAAGAAACCCCACACACACACACCAGGCTCCTTACCAGAGAAAAGGGGGACAGGCTACTTTGGGAAGGGTGTCTTCCTTTTATATGGCTAAGGACACTTGGCAAATGATCTTATCCGGCTTTCAGGCTCTCCTCAGGCGTGTGAGTTTATCTGTGTTTCCATGTGTCTAGTATCAGTACATGTGTGCCTATGTGTCTGTAACAACATGTATGTCTCCAAATGTATGTGTCTGTATATGTCTGTATAGGGCATTGACTATGTATGTTTCTGTGTGTCTAAATATTTGTGTGCATATGTGTCTGTGCTTATGTCAATGTGTATGTGTGTCTGTCAGTGTCTCTGTTTGCATATTTATGTGCCTATGAACATAGGTGTCTGTGAGTCTGCACATATGTGTGTGTGGAGGCATCCATATGTGCCTGTTTTTGCTGGGGTCTTGATGCATCCACACATGTACATGTGTAACAATCAGCGTATATATATATTGACATCAGAGTACATCTATAAGCATGGTGTGTGTGAGTGTGTGTCTGAATGCATCTATACATATATGTGCATCTTTAAATGTGTCTGTTGGTTTTTGTGTCTGCATTCCTCTGAATGCATCTCTGCATGCATCTGGATTTATCTGCACCTGTGGGCATCTGTGTGTGTGCATATGTGTCTACATGGGTGTGTCTCTGCCTGCCTGTGTGCATCTAGACAGACATATGTCTGCAGGGCTGTCTCCGTGTGTGCTAGGAGTGACCCCTTAGCCATAGACTGAGGGAGGTCCCAATGCCTCACTTGCTTTCCCAGGAATGCTCTCTGCTCCAGGACTCATTGCTCCCCTCTGGTTCCCTCTTTCACTCACTGAGATGTTCCTGGGCACACGCCAATGCTGAGGGCAGTGACACTGGGTTGACCTAAGCAAATCTAGATTTCAGGCTCAGTATGAGAGTGGACAGATCACTCAGCTGTCTCTCTTCTCCACTCCCTCCTAAGGAAGTCACAGAAACCTCAGGGAAGCAGCATTGTGGGCTCTGCAAACTCCAGACAGGACACAGATTCCTTAGGTTCATTGCTGCACTGTCACCTTATAGGGTCCTCAACCCCGTGACAATAGAAAGCCCCTGAGGGTGTCCTTAGGCATCACCGTCAGGCCCTGCACTAAGGGCTTTGTTTGCCTCCCTTTCTTAAAAACAGTCAGAAAATTCAGGTGCAGAGAAGAAATGCAATCAGGGAAACCCCATCCCCAGGAGCCCCCAGGTGTGTGCTGAATGTCAGCCCTCAGTGGAGCTCCCCAGCCTCTTTTCCCCTAACCTTCGAGGGCTGTGTATAAGAAGGATGTGTGCACAGACTGTCGTGGAGAGTAGCCTCTCTCTGGCACTCCCACTCCGACAGGCTCCGGGTGGAATGCTGACTGTGTTTTCCAATGCAGATCAGGCACCTTGTGTTTGCCATCAGCCTGATTGCTGGGGGGGGGGGTCATCGATTTTCTCTCATCTGCCTAACAATTGATGTGAGAATCTAAAGAAATGTCCCTTTGTTCTGGAGACACAATTTGAGAAGTCTGAAGGAGCAAGCCTGCATTTGGCATTAAGCTGAGAAAAAAAAAAAAAAACTCTGTAATTTGACACGATGGAATGAGACACTGTGCATCTCCAAAGCTTTGCAAAAAATTAATTACTAATTAATCTAAAACTTCAGAGCATTATTTATTTATTATCTGTGCACTCCGAACTCCAAACATTTAGATCTAAAATTGTGAACGGTAAAACACCCTGAGGATGCTTTAAAGCAGAAAAAACAAATTCGAGGCACACTTCGAGAAAGACAAACCCCAGATATGTCAGCAAGAGGAGGCTGTGGTATCATCCCGAGAACCGTTAGTATCTATCATCCCGGAAAGTTCCACACAGATATTCAGCGGAAAGTCTGCTGACAGCATCTCTCCAGAGCACGATAATAATCAGGTGAGACCACAGAGGGCTGCAGATAGGGGCTACAGTGTCCCTTCTCCAAGAGCTGAGGGGATTTGATTCATAGCTACTCCCTAAAGTAGAGCTTTGCTGAGAGGAGCCAAATTGGATTGTCCCAACAGACGAATGAATCATTAATCACAGCGAGGGAGCCCTGAGTGGGGAGAAAGAGAAAGAAAGAAAAGTGGAGGTGGGAGGAAAGGGGGGGAGAGGAAGGGAAAGGGGAGGGAGGGAGGGAGGGAGGGAGGGAGGGAGGGAGGGAGGGAGGGAGGGAGGAGGAAGAAAGCAGGGAAGGGGAAGGAAGGTGGTGGGTGAGTGGGAAGAGGCTGAGATACAGAGGAGGAAATAGAAGAGCGGAAAGGCAGAAGGGAACCGGAGGAAAGAGGGAGAGAGGGAAGGGAAGAAGAAAGGAGGGGAGAGACAGAGAAGGGGGAGAGAAAAGAGATGAACGGGAAAGGAAAGAGAGAGATGAAAGGGAGAAAAGTGAGGAATAGAGAGGCAGTCAAAAAAGCGGGAGGGGGCATCGCGCCATGACAGTGGCTTCAGGGTAAGAAGACAGCAGCCACCTTTGCTAAAAGCACACACCATTCATGCAGAAGAAACCCGTGCTGTGACATTTGCCAGTCTTAACTCAAGGTAGGAAGAGTCAACCACATTGCAAGCCGGTGGGCCACCCACTCTCTGGCAACAAGCCTCTCTTGAGCCCCACCTGGTGGTCCTTCTTACCAAACCAGAAATCAGGCTAAGACCAGAAAAAGAAAAGAATTGCAGAAAAATCCACGTACACACCTAGCCTTAGAGCAACAGGTTTTCCTAGAGACCAACTAGAAACCACGCCGACCCGGAGTTGAGGTCTCGCCTCACCTCTCTCTGTGTCCCCTTCCGCCACCCCCTCCTTTCTCATCTGCTCCCTTTTGCCACAAATCGAGGTTATGATGCCTTTCAAAGCTGACAGCAGGGCCAGCAGCCCTGCGCGACACCCAGTGGGAAAGTGGTGCCGGTTGAGCAGGTGTGAGCTCACCTCACAGCAGGAAGCAAGTCTGTCTTGTGAGGCTGTGGAAGAGTTGGTGAATTTTCACAACGGAGGCGACGCACTAGACAAAGAGGGAGGTTTTGGACTGTGAGGGAAGATGCTTCCGACTCTGACCAAGGACCCTGCCAGCTTCCCAGCAGAAACGGCAGAAATGCGTCTTAGCAACCGGAATTGTTCTGCCGGTATTTTTAGGCTAGATGTGGAGATGTCCCCCACAGGGTTTGGTAGGAGGGAGGATGGAAGCATCCATAAAAGGTCAGAGGAACCATCCTCACAGAAACAGCAACACCATCTTCTTTTGAGCCCAGACCTCCCAGGGTCCCAGATCTCTAAAGACAATGTGAAGATAACAACTCTCGCTGAGAAAATCCATCAAACATGGCTTGGAACCCAGCACACGGAGGCCCCGGGCAGCTGACCCCGCAGGCAGGCTAGCTCCTCTCTGTGCTGAGTTTCCATCAGCAATACAGCTGTCGAGAGGGAGCTGGCACAGCAGTGAGCTGGCAAATATCATTTTAAATTAAATAGTATATTTTAAAACGTGCTTCGCAGGCTAAAGGCACAGATGGCAGGCACGCCGGCTGGCCTAAGAGGACAGCTGGACTGAGGAGAACCGGTGTGGGACACACCAGCTTTCTGACCAGGCCCTGCCTCTGCACTGGAGCTGGGGACCTTGCTGATTAACTGGCCCATCACTGAACCAGGCCAACTAAGAACATCACGGTGCAAGACCATTTTGCAATATCATGCATGTCTCTGTGTGCATGTGTTGGAGTGTGTGTATGCACATGTGGGTTGTAGACGAGAGTGGTGTGTCTCTGTGTGTACTTAATATTTATTTTATATATATATGGGTGTTGTCAGCACGCACATCTGTGCACCATCTGTGGGTGCAGTGCCTGTGGAGACCAGAAGAGGGCACCAGATCCCTGGAACTGGAGTTACAGATGGTTGTGAGCTGCCATATTGGTGCTGGGCCTGGAACTTGGGTCCTCACAAAGGACAGCCAGTGCTCTTAACCATTGAGCCATTCTCCAGCCACACTTATTTTTCAGGGTTATTTCTATTATAATTTTTTTCTTTTAGTTGGTTTACACGGAAGTAATGAAAGAAAAAAAAAAGAAACAGGAACACTGTAGTACAAACTGTTCTTAACTACCCAATTTCCCATTGAGCTCCAGCCTTTGGGGATCAACCAAGCTATGATCCTCACCCTGACTTCCCACTGAGCTAAAATAACAGTTCATAAACTAGGTGACTCTGGTTCTATAGCATCAGGATCTGAAAACATGTCAGAAACATGAATTCTTCAGCCCCAGCTCAGACCCACTGACAGAATCAGAGTTTCAGGAGTGAACAGGAACTAGCAATCTGGGTTTTGACAACCCCTCTGGTGACTTTGAGGCTTATGCTAGTGTGAGTGCCACTGGCTAGGGTGTCCAGTACACATTTGTTCATAGGGAGATAGTGCCCTGATCTGGCCTCTTCCTACAGCCCAGCTTTAAAGGGGCCGATTTCCGTTGTTTGCTAGCTCTGCTCTTTATCTCTGGGAATGCCTTTGGATTCTGTATACCTGGAACTTTGGTTCGGTCTGGATCTGCATTCTACACCTGCAGGAGCAGGTCTGCAATTGGTGTTGGTGGAGAGATTGCTGGGCTAATGCACCAGCAGCTAAGGCACTTGCTGTCCATGCATGAGGCCTTGAGTTTGAATCCAAAGAAGCCAAGGAAACACGCTGAAGTTCTTTTACTTTTGCGCTGTCTGACATGGCAGACATAATTCAGTTCCCTATGCCTTCCCTGTGGAAGACAGCTCCTGTGTCCAGGATGGGAGATTCCTGAAGGTAATCAAAGGCATCTCCAGCCACCCCAAGAGTGTGAGCTGGCTCTCTAGAACATTCTGAGAGGTAGAAAAGAAGACAGTGTGAGATGGGAGGGGGAGAGGAGAAAAGAGAGGGAGGGGCAACACATTTCTCTTCCTTCCACCTCACGGAGGCACAAATGTAAGATCCCAACACTCCTACAAAGAGACGGAACGCTGAGGCAGGAGAACGGGGCTGGATAACATGTGGTACATGGTGGCAAACGATGAAAAAGAGACCGTGTCCTGAGGAAGATAGGAAATGGGGAGCAGCCTTCAGGACTGTCTTCGGGTCTCCAGATGTGCGCCACAGCATGGGTTCATCTTCATTTACACACACACACACACACACACACAATTTTAATAGATACAGATTTCTTAAATGAAATTGAGTTGAAGGTAAAAGGGCAATGCCATCTCCCAGCTGTGCCGTCAATGCCTCTTATCCAACTTTCTACCCACAGGCGCTGTACTCAGAGGGACAATGACTCAGATTTGGTCCATGGCTCTTGGGAGCCCACAGTGTGGAGGTGGAGACAGCCTTGGAAACAGGGCTTTGGAAAGCAAACTGATCTGTGCTATCCAGGGGCCTGAGCCAAGTGCCTGGGCACATACTGCAGCCCCGGGGAAACAAGGACACAGCATCTCCCCTCATCTCTGCAGCCCTGGCAGAGACCCAGTAGCCTGGGCAGGCAAATAACAAACCGTTCCCGGCATGATCCAGCTCCCTGTGCCTTCCCTGTGGAAAACAGTTCCTGTGCCCAGGCTGGGGGTTCCTGAAGGAGGCAGGGACTTATCCACAGCCACCCACGAGTATGAGCTGGATCTCTGGAATATTCTAAGATGTAAGGATGGGGATATGGCGGGGAGGGGGTGTGGTGATCTGTGTGGGCAAATGGTGCCAATCCCTCCCTTCCGTGTCTTCACTTGCTAAGAAGCAACACATGACAATCAATTTCTGAAGTTCTATGGCCAAAGTCATTCTGGTCTGAGATTTCGTTCCTGCCCCTCTGCCCTTTTCTGGCTTAAATCTCGACTAAATTTTTGATAGCCCTTTCTCTGATCATCATCCCTCATCTGCTGTCTGAAAAGTGGGGTTCTGGGCTCTGCTGAGAGCCCCAATGGCGGGAACCTCACCTCTGACCTCTGCCAAAAGCCAGGGCAGCATCTCTTCTCACTGCGTCTATACTGAATCAGAATCTTCTTCATGCCACTCACCTACAGGGGTCCTGTACCCTCCATGTCAGTCACCGACGGGGGTCTGTAGCCAGCATTCCATGGGGTAATTTGCTAGGAGACCTGGTTGTATGAGTCTGGAGACCTGGTCTCTCTCTCATTTAAATTTTTCTGTTCACCTTTCTGAGCCTCTCTGTATCTGCTTTGGAAAATGGCACAGCCTATTGCCACCAATCTAAGGAGTGTGGCAAGAACACAGTGGAACATCGCAGAATAGGACCTGACCCTAGGTGGGCAGCAGGAAAGGAAGAAATCAAGTGGAGAGCCATCTCTCTTCTGACCACTGCAAACAGACAAAAGAGGACCATGGCATCGTGGTCTTGGTAATTATCCCCAGTCTCCTTCTGTGGGTACATATATGAATATCTGTTTTTAATGTGTGTTTCGTTTTTATTGCTGTAAAGAGACACCATGACCACAACAACTCTTATAAAGACAACATTTAATTGGGGTAGCTCACTTACAGTTTCAGAGGTTCAATTTATTATCATCATTATGGGGAGCAAGGCAGAATGCAGGCAGGGTTGGTGTTGGAGCTGAGAATCCCACATCTTGCAGGCAACAGGAAGTCAACTCGGACACTGGGTGGTATCCTGAACAAAGAAATCCTCAAAGCCCGCCCCCACAATGATACTTCTTCTAGCAAGGCCACACCCACTCCAACAAAGCCACCGAATATTGCCATTCCCTATGAGGTTATGGGGGCCAGTTACATTCAAACTACCACAGCCAGCATGCTCAGTATCCATTCATTCTACACAAAGTGGGCTACCAGGGACTTGGGCATACTAAAGACAGGGAAGCTACATCGCCTTGACTCATATTCCATGGCCCATCCCAATGGACAAACCAAGGATGTTCTTGATTTCACCATCCTTCTCAATGTAACTATGCTGAAGCCCTTGTCTTTTGCAAAATCCTCTTCAACTAGCAAGTCTCCTCCCACTACAGTTTCTGAATATGTCCCCTTCTCTACCTCACAGAATTCCTCTGCTTCTTTGCTGCACTTCTGCTTTCCTCCCTCTTCTTCCCTCCCTCCTCTCTTCCCCTCCTCACACTTCCTCTGTCTTCTTCCCTACCACTGGCTTCTTGCTTAGAACAAGAACTTACAAGGACAAACCAGTTCAACCAGGGTGTCACGTGACGCGAGCCCCTCAGCCTTGCCCATATAAGCACTCAGCATCTACCTGGACCCAGCCCCTCACAGCTGTCTGACTAAGGCTCAGGGGGAGGTCTGGTCTGCAGATAGTTTTTTTTATAGTGTTTGCTGAAGGGATAGTTGCGTGTTATTTCCATGCCAAAAGGAAGCAAAGCATTTTGGAAGAGGAGGGAGGCATCAAAAGCCCAGCCAGCCCCTCACAATATTGTTCCGTGTGCCAGCAACTTGATGCTTTTCAGCGTGGGAGAAGCACAGGCTGCAAATGCCACCCTCTGCTCTGGGCCAGGCTTCCTCTGGGCCAGTGGACTCCTCAGTGTGAGACGGGCTGCGTGGAGCCAGAGACAGGAGTACAATGGGCAAGCTGAACTTGGAGCTTTCTGCCCAGAAGCCAAGGCTAAATATGACTTCAGCCCACATGGGTAGTGTATTCAGCACAAAGGGGTGGCAGCTAAAGGCTCTGCACAGAACCAGGGGAGAATGTTTATCTATTTCTGCAGCCTGCAGTCCACAGCCTTAGGAGCTACTCCAGCAGGGGCTGGGGAGTCGAGCATTTGCAATCCTATTTAAGAAGGCAGAATTAAACCCAGGGTTAGAGCAGGACAGGGAAAAGTCCCGCCCTTTGTCATGGGCTGAGGTTCCTTGACTAGGTGATCCCTCTCGCAGCAAGCAAGACCAGACTGGTGCGCTCAGACCCACCCTGCCTCCCGGTCACCTCTCTTATCAGTGTGACAAGCGGTGAATGAAACTCCCTGGCCATTTTCATCAAAGGGAGTTTGAAACACAGTCCCACAGAAGTCGGGAAGCTTGGTGGGAACAGGGTGCCGCAGCAACCTAAGCCCCTACGAACAGAGCGTTTGCATGGACTCAGAGGAACCCAGATTCCCCTTCGTGAATTTGGGAAGAGAATGCCAGTCTCTTCCGACAGCATTGCTTCTCTAAATGCACACCCCCACTGTGTTCTCTAGCTTTCTCTCTCATCTCGCTGCGGTTTGAGCCCCTCCTCTCCCCTACCCACGCATCTTTCAACAGCTCCCACCATCAATAGTTCCTGTTGTCTCAGCGTGATTTCCATAAATAAAGAGCTTGAGATAAGGGTTTAAGTGCACAGGATCTACTTGGGAAAGAAAGAAGGGAAAGGGGGCTTGAGAGGATAAAGGAGTGAAGGGAAGATGTGAACTCAGATAAAGTCCAGTCTTGACTTGATTCACAGGAGGATCTGGGAGGGGAGCGCAGTGCAGAGGAGTCCCTTCCAACGTTAGAAGCCCGCTCCATCCTTGGCTGTGGGTCTCCCCAAGATGGAGCACATGCACATTTCAAGACTAGAAAACGGAAGACTTCTTACAAGTTTTCTACTCGTGAGTCTTGAGTGGTCCACACTCCCAACAGCTGGGAGGGACTTCTCAATCCAGAAGTGGCAGCTGGAAAGTTCCATAGCAGTTGGATCCTCTGATCTCAGTGTCCTCCTGTACCCCCAAGTCAGACAGGATCAAAAGTGAAAGTCTGTTCCTTCCACCCACCACCCGGATTCCAGAGCCAACAGGTGCTGTCTTAGTCTCAGGGTGGGGGAACAGATAAGGAAAACTCCATCAAGTCTCACTTGCCCTTCCTCTCTAGCATCCACTGCTCCAGTGCAGACTCCAGAATCTCTCGCTTGGACCAGTTCATTCATCTCCCATCAGTTTCCTAGTGCCACTCTCTTTAACCCATCCCTAATAGCAGCTCTGAATGGCTAGACCTTCCCTTACCTTGCTGTCTGCATCCCTTTATTCTCTAAGTACAACTAATTGCTTTTTGTCTCTGTGCCTTCATTGTGTTTCCTCTGCAGAGAAGGTTGCCATCCCTTAGTCAATCCTTTAGCATTGGTACATTCTCCATTCAAGTTCACATGCTTCCTCCTGACTTGGAAAGAGCTGAGAATATAATCGAAGTGCATGTGAAGTAATGCATATATTTATTGGCTTGATTTGGCCTTTCCACAATGTATATATGTCATGACATCTGGCTGCACACAATAAATGTTTATCGATCGATAAATGAATGAATGTTATTTCCCTTGCCCAAAGCCTTGTTGGATAGTACTTGACCTAGTACAAGCCTCTATATTGTGATGTCCATGTTGTGAAGAGGTTATTATTTCACTAATTAGGGTCCTTCATAAACCATGAGACTTCTGAAAGTCAGAGGTATGGCATCAGTGTGTACACATTCTACTGTGTCAATACCCAGCGTCTGAATGACAGACTTCCATATGTCTGCCTTGAAAATGGTAAGCAACCCTGTCCAAGAGCTGAGTATGTCATTTCTGTTTTAGCACTGAGCATGAGAAGCTAAGAAATACACTTTCCATGTGTTATCATTCTTTCAACAGTTCTTATAAAGGAATAATATTTCCAGTCTGTAATAATCACCCTGCTCTCTCAGTTATTCCTTAAATCCCTGTGGCCTTAAAAGACTGTATCCAATCCTACTATTATTTAGTTACTTAGACAGGGTTGGTCTCATATAGCTCAAGCTGTCCTCAATCTTGATATGTAGGGGAAGATGGCTTTGAACTCCTATCCCTCCTACCTCCACCAATGTGGAGTTTACAGGCATATGCCACCATGGCCAGTACCTACCCAGTCCCTATCTAAATCCTATGTATTACTGGGTTATAGCCTGGTAGCTTCCCAATTAACTGTTAGATCCATGATTTTATTTGTCTCTAATGAATAGGAAACACACACACACACAAGCTATGCCACAATCTTACTACACAAAGAAAAAAATCATTGGAGTAATCTCCTTGTGAAGGGTTGATTCAAAGCGAGCCACCCCTGCTTTCTTCTATAAAAAGCAATTATCATACCCATTTGCAATAAATGTCACCAGTGTTTACTTCTTTCCCTTCCTAAGGACTTGGCAGATCACCCCTGCAAGCTCCCTGTAGGTAGAGTGACCATGTAACCACATCCAGCCAATGAGAAGAGAATGAAGAGGCTCCTGTATTTACTTTAGGATATAAAGTGTTTTAAGTCCAGCAATTGTCTTGATCCAGTGATCCTACTGTCCACTTCCACACTATTCTTAATCCCCAGAAGATGCTGGAATGTACCAGACTCCAAAATCCACCAAAGGACAGCCCAAATTCTCCCTCAAGAGTTGCAAGATAAATACAGACCTCTGGAGAGCTTCGGGTCAAGTTCCATCACTTCACACAGTAGAATAAGAGCCCTGGGCCTGCTCAGAAGTGAGCTAATTCTATAACCTGCAAACCATTCAGTGAAACTATTCTTTATACCTACTGTGATGGAGATAGGATTTAGACATGGAACACTCAGCTACAGTGTCTGATGCCATGGTGCCCGTACTCTGGAATTCAAGAGACACAGGTACACAAGTGACCCTAACACTCATTGGTAGATGGTTTCAAGAGTTATAAAGACGACTTTCTCTCTGCAAGAAATATTCAGGGGGTTTTACCAATATGAATTATTTTAACCCTCTTGACTGCTGAATGAAATTGGCACCATTGCCCCCAGTCTAGTAATGAAGAAGTTTAGGCAGAGAAGACCTCATGGGTGAGGTCAGACAGACCAATAGAGAAAGGACACAGCCTTTGTCTGGCTCTGGTACCTTCTTTTTGCCATTGCAAGACACTGCCTTTCAGCAAATAGTTTAAAGAAACATGTCCCAAAATAACTTGTTTGTAATGTTTATTAACTGCTTTCTCTCCCTCTTGATTTTATCTGGAAAGTTGTGATGGAAAAAGTGGAAAGAACACTGTGAAGCCTACAGTTCAAAGTTAACTGAAATGATTGCATCACTGAATCCTGACCCAAGCAAAAGACATTCACCTGCTCTGGAGGAGTAACCCAAAATTAAAATAAAAGCCAAGAAACATGTCCCGGCAAGATTCCAGAATCCCAGGTTAGAGAACAGAGCACCTGAATTTAGAAAGCCGACGCCTGGTCCACCACAACCTTTGTTGAGACTAATCAGCCATTTCCATCCCCAACCAAATGCCAAACAATTGTTGAAATTTCAAGGATTTTCAAGGTCACTCACTCGGTTGCTTACCACTTCCCACAAACTGTAAAGATTTTCCATATCATGTGCCCTCGCTACCAAGCCCAATACAATTGCTCTCTGAAATATTGGAAGTCTGCAGTGGCTCTGCCAATTATCTGGGACCTTATGAAATCTAATATCATCTTGGCAACAGTTCTTGCAGGATAAACATAAACCTAACTGCTCAAGAAAATCTTAATAGCATTCAAAATATGCCAGCAACTGATCAAGCCAGGCCTGGAGGCTCCATAGAGCCTCATACATATGGTTTTAGTGTTGTTTCGTTGTGTGTGTGTGTGTGTGTGTGTGTGTGTGTGTGTATGCAGGTGTGGTGTCACCTTGTGTGTGTACATGGGTGTCAATCTTGTGTTGTTCCTCAGTCATCAGCCATCCTCTTCTTTAGACAGGGTCTCTCACAGGGCCCTGGGATGCACCAATTAGTATAGACTGCCACCGTGAACTCCAGAGAACCTCCTTCTGTTGCTGCCTGCCCAGCACTGAGATCTCAAATGCCTGTCACCATGCCTGACTTTCACATGGGTGACATGGGTGCCAAGAAAGGAACCCAAGTCTTCATCCTTCCATTGCAAGCACTTTACCAACTGAGCCATCTCCTCAGTTCTAGGTTTTGAATACATCATTTTGGAAAACATTCATTGATTAATCCTCAACATGCTGGACACAAAGCTCCCAACAAAACAGTAATATTAATAAAAATATTCAGGATCCCAGCTTTGAAGTTTCTGGTAATTTCTGGTGCTCTGCTTGTCATGCTGAAAATATCCTCCTAGTTCCATGATGGGCTTTGGGGACTGGAAGATGATGGGATAGCTTGCTGGGAGAGTAGTCAAGATTTCAAGGTCCTCCCACTTCTCTGTCCTGGCAAGGCAGCGACATTTCAAAGACCAACAGTGTAAAATACAAAGGGCGAGGGAAAACACAATAAAGTTTATGCCCCATAATCCAGATGCAGGCCTGCAGGAGAGCTGAAGGTACAGCTTCCTCCTCCGCAGGCCAAGGCCCCTCCAAGCGCTGAGCACCACAGGTGTGTTGAGTAAGCGCAGGTGAGAAGAATAAAGTGCCATCCCTGGGCCGTGAGGAAGCTCCACCACTGGGCTGGCATCTGTTGGGAATGCAAGTAGAGATTTTTTGCTGATCTTTGAGTCTCGAGGCAGCTGGCCCTTGCCCAGCATGCAGAGTAAATGTAGAAATACATGGCTAAGAATCCAGTCGGTAATCAGCTGAGCTCAAAATTTCACAATTTCTGACTCATTGGAGGAGAGGGTTTATTCAACCGGGTCCATCGCTGGATCCAAACCCAGAGACACTGACTCAGTAGCTCTGAGTCAGTCTAATAGCATAGGGTATGAAGATGTTGATGGTCCCGGGGCCACTGCTGGAGAACAGCTTCTCTGTCAAATGGGGAGAGACATCCAAGGAAAGAGGGAGCTCCAGAGATACCTCAGCTTTGGTAGTCAGAGGAAGTAGAAAGCAGAGCTTCTTGGGACTCTATCCCTAATGAGAAGCCTGCAAAGTCCTCCACCTGTACTAGGTTGTGCTCCCCAACCTCCCACAGCAAAAAGGGAAGCAGCACTTTGATCATAGACCAAGGGTCTCCACGGGGTCTTTGCACTTTGTATTCCCATTCCAGATGTGGAGACTGAGGCCCTGGAAGTCAACCAGAAGAATCCAAATTCAAGTCCCTGACACACCACAGGACAAGCTCTCTCTGACACAAACTTGGCAAGCACAGGCTGATTCCCGGCATTACACGTGCAAAGATAAAGCACAAAGAAAATTACAAAGTGGCTATGAGCTCAGTGAACCCAGCTCAGTCTCAGAATTTGCTTTGTTTTTAGAAGCAGTGGTGGATATTCCA
Source organism: Arvicola amphibius (assembly GCF_903992535.2). Lineage (NCBI taxonomy): Eukaryota > Metazoa > Chordata > Mammalia > Rodentia > Cricetidae > Arvicola > Arvicola amphibius. Next base: position 178,989,929 of record NC_052049.1, read on the forward strand.
AGGGGCTGCTAGGGTCCTGAGGACCCCAAAAAGGTCGCTTGGTCAGGTTTCCAAGAGGCTTCTGTCCAAAGCCAAAAGAGGAGTTTGAAGGTCAATATTCATGACCAGCTTGATCTAGACACAAATCTCTAAGGATGTCTGTGAGAGTTTCTAAATTTGGTTCATAGAAGTGATAAGAGTCTCCCTAAATTGGGGTGACCCCATTCCCTGGCTGCAGTCCTAGACTACACAGAAAGGAGGAAGTTAGGTGAGCATCAACCTTCATCACTCTCTACTTCCTGACTATGGATGTCATGTGACCAAGTGTCGTGTATTCCTATGGCCATGAACTTCCCTGCCATAATAGACTGTACCTCACTCAGTAAACCAAAATAAGTCCTTCTTCTCTCGAATTTCTCTTGTCAGGTTATTTTTGCTTCAGCAGGAAAAGAAAATAATACAATGATGGTACTCCAAACCTTCAGCACTCCCACAAAGACTTCACCATCACATCCACACTCAGTAATACCATCACCATAATAGCTGTCCTCGATAATGAAGACCTCATAGCCAAAGCCCGGGGTTTCTATGGCACCCAGCATGCGTACTCTCACAGAAGGAGCGCTTCCTGTTTTGTGATATGGCTTCCTCTTCTCTGCTCACTCCCTTAGCTCAAGCCTATTTCCCTGACACATTTGCCCAAAGCAAAATGCTAAGCATGACAGGACACAAGAAGTAAAATGACCAAATGCCTCATAAATGTTGCACACAGGGGGACCTCAGAGCTCCTTCTGCACCCGTCTCTTGTCCCTCATGCACCATTTCCACGGACTCACATCCTTTCTACAGTTAGAAAAGCCTGGGAAACCCACAGATGGAAATCAGGCATGTCCCAGTTTTGTGTTTAGCATCCTTGCAATAACTATGAGCTATCACTCAAAATTTTCCATAATTATATGTTCTGTGGGTGATCTAAGCATGTGGTAAATGCTCTTTTAATTGTGATTAGTGGGAAATTTCTGAGATTGATTTTATTAAAATGGCCAAATGGCATTATAAGATGCCCCAATTCTCTCTCTCTCTCTCTCTCTCTCTCTCTCTCTCTCTCTCTCTCTCTCTCTCTCTCTCTCTCTCCCTTCCCCCCCCCCCGTGTGTGTGTGTTGTGTATGTTACATTGTGTGGTGTGTCTGACTGCTGAGACGGGTTTTTCGGACCACGGACTACCTCATCCTTCCCCAAAGGCATGGACAAATGAATGTATTCTGACCCATTGTCCCCAGTAGGAAAATTTGCCATAACTCTTGCAAAGCATTTTTTACAGTAAGACTCTAAAAACATTTTATAGCTTGGGATCCAATAATTCCACTCATGGGAATCAAGCATGAAGAAATAAGTCCCATGCATGCAGAGCTTGTGCACAAAGATATGCATCATAACAACGAGTCAATCAAAATAAACTAAATAGCCAGCAGTGCTGAAAAGCAAAGCCCTAGTATTGAGTCTTTAGTTTTATCCTTCTTGGGAAATAATCCTCGAAACCTGAATATCTAGATTTCCCACATTCAAATATGGAAATTGAGTGTGTGTGCTTTGAAGTGCCTTCCCAACAAAACTAATTTCAGAGTGTAATAATGCAAACGACACTTGCAATGTTGTAGTAGCTTTTCATGTATTAAGAAAATGGCTCTTTCTGGGAATAGTCAGAATATGTCAGCTCTCCAGCAAAAATTATATGAAATCGACCATTGTGAATCTTGGGGGAAGTGGTTGAAGCTAGACGTAAAGATTGTAAAGGTATTCAGACAGGTGTGCATAAAGATGAAAAATCAAAGCATCTGGTTAGCATCCTGTTCAAAACCCTTCTAAAACTGTAGCTAAGAGATTGATCTTTTATGTTACTACTTCTGCTGCTGGGTGTGTGTGTGTGTGTGTGTGTGTGTGTGTGTGTGTGTGTGTGTACACTTGTCTCTGTAGGTATGCTTGGCTATGCAGGTAGGTGTGGTGGCCAGAAACTGACATCAGGACATCTTCCTTGGTTGATTCTCCATGTGATGTTTTGAGAAAGGGTCTCCCACTGAACCTGAACCTCACAGCTGCATCTACCCTGCTTAGCCAACAAGGCCCTGGGATCTCCTACCTCCAGCCCCCAATATGGGGGTACAGGCATGTATACGTTGCTGAGAGTGGCTTTTGTCTGGTAAGGATCCATGCTCAGGTACTTATGCTTGCACAGAAGCACTCTAACCACTGAGCCATCTCTCCAGCCCCCAAGGGCTTGCTCTTAAGCCATAATTTCACAAGGATGGAAAGAACAAAGGAGTACATTAAAAACATTACTAGAATATAACCCAGCAGTAACTGACCTTCCAAACTGCAGAAGCCTGAATCCTTTTCAGTGTCAGCAGAGAGTAGAAGACTCTCTGGCAAGAGAAGACTCATCCAACATCAGGCTAATTAAGATTTCATTGTAGAATGAGTGGGGGGATCATCAGACCCTCACCTGTTATTTCAGCCACTCCTTCCCTCCTCCTCCACCCAAAATACACTTAATCCTTCAATGGTTGCTCTGATTTCAAGGTAGTAACAATCATGTTGTGTCTGAAGGATGGTGTTCCATATCAGTCTTCTAAGAAAAACCAAAACAAGTAAGAGGCAAAGGCAATCCAGAGGGGGCAAAGTCTTCCAGAAAATATCCGGTCAATCATTCCTGGCGCGGTGAAGAAAAAGCATCTTTTAGACAATAATAGGATACCAAAGAAAGGTGACATCTGAAAACAAAAGAGAGGTTGGGGAAAGAGGAGAGAGAGAGAGAGAGAGAGAGAGAGAGAGAGAGAGAGAGAGAGAGAGAGAGAGAGAGAGGGAGGGAGGGAGGGAGGGAGGGAGGGAGGGAGGGAGGGAGGGAGGGAGGGAGGGAGGGAGAGAGAGAGAATCACAAATGCAATGGAAAAGTTAAAATAAAAAGTTTGGGAAAGACCCTTAGATGAAGATCAAACTAAAAAAGAGACGGCAAAGAGGACACAGAGAGAGAAAAGTTAGACAGCCATATCAGAAAGACCATGGGCAAAATGGAGAAGAAAAAAGGGAAGAAGACAGGAAAGCAATGGAGAAGGAAAGGAAAGGTAGGAGAGGAGAAGCAATTGTAAACACAATTCTCCCAGAATTTCTTCAGGAAACAAAGGGCACTGGGGCATTAGCTACCACGTCCCCAGGGACACCCGATCCCGACATTTCCTTGTGAGATTTTTTGAGTCTTATCAGAGAGGCTTCTGGGAGCATGCAGAAGTACAGACAAAACTCAGAACAAAACAACCCCGAGCCCCAAATTCTAATTCTAACAAGTTCCCAGTTGTCGAATCAGGAAGTTGAATAAAGTTCCTTCCCTCTTGGAAAGAAAGTGAAATTGTACTACAGATGAGAAAGTGCTTGGCAGGAGTGTCCTGAGTTCACAGGAAAGGGGCACCAAAACCATGTACAGGAGAGGCGGAAACATAAAATGTAACGTTTAAGAACAAGACTTGTGCGTGTTACAATTGCTTCTAGAACTTCTTTCCTTTTTCAACTCAGACTTGGCCCATAAATTCCAGAAGCTTAAGAAATACACCTTCCATATTTGACGCAGGGGTTTAAGTGCACACGGAGACTGTTATTCTGAGACAGAGGACATCACACTCCACGCTCACACTCCACAGCTGAGGCAGACTTGAGCAGCATGACTCCTGGGTCCTCCCCCACCTCCAGCCCCTTGAGAATGCTGGGTAACTCATCTCTGGTTCTTCATGCCTTGAAATTCAACACAGTAAATCCAACAATATTGGTCCCTACATTTTCCAAATGAAATATAAGCATGCCTCAGAGAGGGTATAGCTTTGGATGCAGACTTGCAATAAAGTAAGTATTACCATAAAGTGGGTCACACAGACTTGTTGGTTTCTCAGTGCATATAAAAGTTATTTTTATATTACATTGCAGTCGATGGAGTCTGTAATTGCATGATGCCTAAAAATACCAACATAGATGTCTTTGTTAAACAAATGCTTTATTCTAAGTTATGCTAACAGTCAGCAGAACCTTTAGCAAGACAAAACCATTTTGCTGGTAAAGGGTCTGACCTCAATGCTGGCGGATTCAGGCAGATCGAAATCCTACTATCTGAAGACTAGGGTACCCGTGGCAATGTCTTACCAATGTATCAATTATCAATTGTATCAATGTGTCTGTTACCTATGTATCAAAGTATCAATGAGCACATCTTTTCCCAAAAGATTTCTCTGTGGCATGTGATGCTATTTGATAACATCACACCCACAGCAGAACTTCTCTCCACATTGGGGCCAGCCGGCTTAGATGCTGGCACTGCTCTGCCAAGTTTGTATAAACTCTTGGAGAAAATACAGCACCCTAATATGTCCGTTCCAGCTGAAGACCCCCATTCCTCTGCTCACCCAGGAAGTGCCTTACTAAGTAGTTGTATTGTAAGACTGCAGCAGCCCCGCTTCCTTTGCCAGCTCGACTCATGACTCTAGATCCCCTGCTTCTTCAGCCATGTCTATGGTAACTTCCTCCACTGCAGCCTTGAACCCCTCAAGTCACTATAGCTGCTGAAATCAATCTCATCCAAACTCCCATTCAGAAGTTCCTCTCCCCTATGAATTAACAGTGTCACTGACAACACGCAGATTGTTGACCCTTTGTAAAAGGTTTTGATTTTTCTGAAATGGGATGTGAGAGCCAAGTGTCTCTTCAGCCTCCAGTCTGTAGAATAAGTCTTATGCTAGGTGGCATGAAGACATTAACATTAATATCAATATTATACATTTACATGAGATGCACGATTGATGGCAGCAATAGGGCTATGGAAACAGCTCAATCAATACAGTGTGTACTGTACAAGTATGAGGACCTGAGTCTGATCCCCAGAACCCATGGCAAAGAAGCCAGGAGTGTGATTCATGCTTGGAATCTCAACACTGGGGAAACAAACAGAAAAAGATCTGTAGTGCGGGGCTGTGGGCTGCTTTCCTGCAGCCCTGCTCCTGATCGCCGGCTAGCTTGTGCCCCCAAATAACGACACACAAATTGTATTCTTTTAAATACTGCCTGGCCCATTATTTCCAGCCTCTTACTCACTTCTTGATTAACCCATATCTAATAATCTGTGTAGCACCACGAAGTGGTGTCTTACCGGGAAGTTTCTAGCTTACGTCCATCTTGGGCTGGAGCTTCATCGCGTCTGTCTCCTCTCTCAGGAGAGGCACAGTAGTCTGTCTCACTTAGGAGAGGCGTGGCATCTTACTGATCCTTCTACCTCACTTCCTCTTCCTGTTCTGTCTACTCCACCCACCTAAGGGGCGGTCTATCAAATGGGCCAGGCAGTTTCTTTATTAGCCAATGAAATCAACTCAAACAGAAGACTCTCCCACATCATTTCCCCTTTTTCTGTTTAAACAATAAAAAGAAGGCTTTAACTTTAACATAGTAAAATTACATATAACAAAACAGTTATCAAGTAAGAATTATAATATTTATATCTACTTTATATTTTATCATAACTAAGGAAAACTATAACTATCTATCTATTCTTCAACTCCATCAAAGACTCCAAAAGGATATAATATTACCTAAGTAAACAAGAAATAAGCAACTTCCAAACTCTAGAAATGACAGAGACATCTCGCTGCCTGGACAGTCACCCAAAGTTCTTTTGTACTGTTGGGGCATCCATCTTCGGCCTACAGGCCCATAAATATCCATCAGACATTTCTATGCAGCAGGAAATTTCGAAGGCAGTTCATTCACTATCTGCTGTGTCCTTCAGAATGTATTGCAGACTCTTTCTTGAATCAGGAACCCCAAAAGATCATCTCATATTTAGTCCTCTCTCTGTGGGTTCTTCGTGTCCAGTTCATGCCAACAGTCCAGGCAAGAGCAGTTTCTTGCCCAAGTGGCTATCAAACTCCATAAGGATCCTCTTCGATGCCCATCTTCCTCTTGAAGTTGGTGCTGCCAGGAGCTGATGTGTCTCATTGTCATGAAAAGCCTTAAGTTATTAAAACATCTAAAATGCGATATTCTGTAGTCTTTGAAAGATATGAAGAATGCCTATGTAACTTAAATAAATCTCTATATAGCTAGAAAATCTAACTAACATAACTACAAGTTTTACTAATATTGATAACTATCCATTAACAACCTATATACATTACATTTTTAAGTGAACTACACAATCACAATACATTAATCAGTATCAGAAATACATATACATATAACAAAATTGACCTTAAATTTAAATCACTAAAGCTAAATCCATATCAATGCAAATTACTCATCTCCATATTATATCCCCCTTTAAATGTAAAGAACATTTATAAACAATATTTGGGAAAATGGGCGCAGTTATTTCTCTCCAAACTGCTTCCTGCTGAATGGGGACGCTGTTAATTAGGTCTTTCATGGTGTAATCTGTGTGCCAGGTTCATCTCAGTCATCAGTTGGGTGAAGTAATTTTCTGAAGTTGTTCACAGCAACCTTTCAGGAGGCCGTGGTCTATCATACCATATTGGGATAGATGCAATCCATAGGGTCTTATTTTCTGTAAAAACAAAAGAAGAATCTCTTTTCCAAAGTATTATATCCTTAGATCCAAATTCTGAAGTCAAGGTATTTTCAAAATACCTATGTTGTATTAGTTCAGCAGCATTTACAAACAAATATCTTTTAGCAGCTGTTGCTTCTTCCTCAGCATTCAAACAATTCAAAGAGAGCATAATAGTATACAGTATCAAGATTCTCTGTGTATTTTCCATCTTTGTGTGGCTTTATTTTAACCTCTATTTCTTTTATTTTTACTTTTACTTTTTGAGACAGGTTCTCTTTATATCTTTGTCCTGAAATAACTCTGTAGACCAGGCTGTCCTTGAACTCACAGAGATCCACTTGCCTCAGCCTGGGATTAAAGGTGTGTGCTACAACACCTTGAACTCACAGAGATCTTTCTGTCTCTGCCTCCCAGGCATTTGGATTAAAGGTGTGTGCTGCCACACCTTGAAGTCACAGAGGTCAATCTACCTCTGCCTCCCAAGTGTTGGGATTAAAGGTGTGTACCACCACAACAAACTACTTCCTTTTTCTTTCTTTCTTTCTTTCTCTTTTTTTAACTGTAAAAACTTTAACTTTTAGCCTGCATGTATTTTTAACTCACTGTAAACCATTTAGAGGTTTTCTTTGTCTTTGAATCTCTCTTTACTGTATATCTCTCTTTTTCTGACCACACGAGTCTTTAATTTACCCACCAAAATCGGTAGAACTAAAGCCGTAATTTTGGCAGCTGGATCCAGCCCATGCCTTAGCTTTCTAGCCTCATGGCGGAGGTACCCGCAGAAGCCATGTTTATCGCCACAACTCTATGGCATTTCAAGGTCCCTGCCAGCAAGCAAGCTGCAACAGTGTCAAACAACAGTCAGGACCGCCTGCTTGAAAGAGTCAGAGTTTATCCTGGCAGTACAGACCAGAACGCCAGCATTTTTAAACAGCACAACTTTTTTCCTGCTATGGCTGAAAACAAACAAGCATGCAGTCAGCTTTTATCAACGCCATTTAAGTGTTTCGTAGCAGGACCTCTTAAAAGAGCTGCAGGGTTTTGCAGCTAAAGCTGAGTCAGGAAGCCTCTCTTAGATGAGAACGCTTGCTCAGATCCGAGAAATTGCTGCTATCAAGAAAACATGCTTTACTCTATTCTTTCCCAAGCTTTCTCAAACTTTCTGTGGATCCAGTAATCCACGTTGGGCGCCATTCTGTAGTGCGGGGCTGTGGGCTGCTTTCCTGCAGCCCTGCTCCTGATCGCCGGCTAGCTTGTGCCCCCAAATAACGACACACAAATTGTATTCTTTTAAATACTGCCTGGCCCATTATTTCCAGCCTCTTACTCACTTCTTGATTAACCCATATCTAATAATCTGTGTAGCACCACGAAGTGGTGTCTTACCGGGAAGTTTCTAGCTTACGTCCATCTTGGGCTGGAGCTTCATCGCGTCTGTCTCCTCTCTCAGGAGAGGCACAGTAGTCTGTCTCACTTAGGAGAGGCGTGGCATCTTACTGATCCTTCTACCTCACTTCCTCTTCCTGTTCTGTCTACTCCACCCACCTAAGGGGCGGTCTATCAAATGGGCCAGGCAGTTTCTTTATTAGCCAATGAAATCAACTCAAACAGAAGACTCTCCCACATCAAAGATCCTAGGGGCTTGTTGGCCACCCGGGGTAACCTAATGAGTGAGATCCAGGCCAAGGGAGGCATCCTGTCTGGTGACACCTAAGACTGTCCTCTAGCCTCCAAATGTACACAAACACACTTGCATATAAAGATACACATATAACATCCGCACACAAAGAGAGAAGTAATCTCTTGAAAGAAGTCCTCTTCAGTGAGTAGCGGGTCTCAACAGCAGCCGTCAAACCTTCTGTAGGCCAGGCTGGAACAGATGTGCTGTCACCCAGGTGCTCTTGTTCCACCTTCGAAACACAGCCAAAGAAGACTTAGTAGACTCCCCAACAATCCTAGGATTTTAGAAAAATTAAGCGTTGGTTGATTTTTAACTTTGTATCATTAGCTGCCTTCATACCTAACAAGAGAGTCAGCTTATCCTTTAAAGCTTTGACCCTCTTTAGCTATGAAAATCCAAGACACATCTTCTTTTAACTGAGACCTGTTCCACCCACCTTGGAAATCTGATGAGCGAGGCCAGATTGACCAAAGATCTCCATCACATCTGGATATCTCAAGGCAACTTCACCAACAACACCCCACTGTTTTTACTCCAGCCAGCACATGCTGTGTCCCTAGAGTCTTAGGGACCAACCTCTGAGAGCTTAAAACTGCTTCCCATGCTTCTTCTCCTCTCCTGGACTTTGTGGATAAAGCTTCAGTCTAACAGGATGCTGTGGATGGTCTGAGCTTCTGTCCCAACCGCTAACACTTCCCCCGTATCAAGCAGTAGGCTCCTTTCCTTGCTCAGCACTATGGACTCACTGGAGTATCTTTTGAAATTTCCCCCAAGAACTCTGCCTTTACTTTCTCAGCATGGGTGTTTGCTGCAAGAGGCCCAGCACTGGCCTGCCTCTACTGACCCGTCTTCCTCATGGAGGCATGATCACCTTTCCCCTCTGATATACAGGAAGAGACAATACCTTTTATTTGAGCACTGAGAGGCCAACCAGGAGTTATTAACTGGACTAATTTCAGTACTGTGTCTCAGAGGATAGGGGTGGAGGAAAGGGAAGAGAAGTTGGGGAACGGCTGACACTGGAGCAGTCAGAACATGCATGACATCTGTGAAATTTGGGTCCTTTATGGGTGCTGTCTGTGGCATTCTAAGCCTGTTATAAGGGGAATATCAAAGGTCACTAACCACAGATCACTGTATCAAACATAGAAGACTTGAAAGGTTTGACATAGTATGAGAATTAATAAAACATGACACAGAGACACAAATACAGCCCGTGCTGTTGTGGGAAACAGCACCTGTAAATTTGCTTGATGTACAGCTGTCAAATCTTGAATGCTACCCAAGGACATGGGTCATTACTTTCTGTACCAACTGTATAACAAATGCAGGAGTCATATGGTTGATAATAGTTAATTGAATATTTGAAAATGGCTACTAGACAGGATTTTGAATGTTCCCACCACATAGAAGTGATAAATGTCTAAGGTGGAAAACATATTAATTATATATTATGCCATGTTTTAAAAGGCCACATACACTATATCCCACAAATATACAACTCACCTTGTGTCAATTAAAATTTAAGGTGAACTTTAAAGGTTAAAATGGGGGTGGGATTTAGTTCAGTTGGTAGTGTATTTGCCTAGCATGTACAAACAAACCCCTGAATTTAATCCCCAGCACTTTGTAAACCAGATGTGTAGACCACATCTATAATTCCAGCCCTTGGGAGACAGAGGCAAAAAAATTTCTACAAGTTCAAAATTATCTTTTGGTTCCAGTCTGGGATGTGTCATATCTCTTCAGGAAAGGGATGGAAGTCCTGACGTGAGACTTGAAATGGCGGTGATGTTAGAGGCAGTCAGAAGCTTTTCTTGGTCCTAGATCTGCTCACTTAGCGAGGCTCACTCAAGCACGCCTGCATCTCCATGGCTTCTCTGCTCCAGGTCATTGTCTCCCGTCCCACCCGTGGTGCCTCCTGTTCTAGGATAATCTGTGTTTCTCCTCATATGGAAAATCCTCCATCTCCCTTAGCCCAAGAAGAATTCAATCTTCTCTTCCCCCTTCATGGACTCTGAACACAGGCTGTGTTATGATCAGGTGTTTACAAAGAAACAGTTTTAAAACCATAATTCCATGACCCAGATTCTGGGCTGGCACATTAGGCTCTAACACACGCTGCCTGTGTGTGTCCTTAATGTGGGGTCTTTAAGATCTCTCTTCGTTAGCCATTTCCTGAATGTTCGTGAACTGACTTCCACAAACCAAGATATGGCTGAATTAAATGCTCCGGATAGAATAGAATAAGACCTAATCCTAACACGAAGATGACTGGTGCACAGTGAATGCCCTGCGACAGAGCACAGCGAGATACACAGCACATCTTCATTTAGTGATAGTGTTCCCCTGTTCGCTCTTCATTTTAGCATTGTCCCAGGCTGATACCATACACATTTCTCTTAAACCTTATTTCCTTTACTTGGAAGACAAATTTTTCCATCATTCAAACTTATTTTTAATACTGTCATGAATCACACCCCTAATGTGTTCTTGCATAACAAATATTTGGAATTTATCAATTATTCTCCAGCACATGTTAACTTCAATTACCACACTGAGTTGACAGCCTTAAACTTCAAAGTGAAGAGCTTGATTTTCTGGTACAAAGATTAGTGTTTATTAAACTTGACATTGGGTGCCAATTCTTGCAGGGAGGGGGCCACTTATTCATCTCAGCCGCCCGGCCAGCTTAGCCCCGAAATAACCACACAGGAACTGTATTAATTAAATCACGGCTTGGCCCAGAAAATAGTTCAAGGGTGTCCTTTACTATCTACACAGAAGCCTGTGGCCATCTCTGAGAATATGTATTCATCCCTGTAAGTAGGTACCACCCCCCATTCCTTGCATCAGTCAGGTATGATCACACCAGGTGTAGCTTGGTGTAACTCAATGTAGAGTTCTTGTCTGAAAGCACACTGTGATGGACAAGAGAGTTACACCAGGTTAAGAAGCAGTGGGACCTTCAAAGGTTTCATGGTAGAGGAGGGACAGAACAAAGATTCAGCAGCATTGTGCAGGCTCAGAGAAGTAGGGTATGCTTATCGCTAAAGCAGCCTCAAGCACACTCCCAATCCTACTGCACTGCCCACTACAGATTTTTAAAGAGCACTTAAAAGGAAATCCTATATTCACACAACAAAACATGCATGTGTGCATTCTTATCTACATACCCAGGACTCATAAGAGACATAGAAGAACATCTAAGATTAAAACTGAAGGGATGCTGGCCATACATAGTCATTAAGGAAGATTCCTGAACTCTCTTGGTCTGGAGAATTTCAGCAGAGGACATGAGGGAGATGAACGCGGCAGCTTTGCGCTCTCACACACATATGTACCGACTCACCGGAAAGTTAGTGTTGATTGTCAACCACGGAGTTGCTCTCTCAGCAACTGATATTTGCCCAGTGCCCTCTGCTGGAGTGGTAGGAAATGCCTGTGAAGAACCCAGATGGACCCACTTGCCCCCAGCTGTCTCTGCTTGCGTCCAGGAGGAGAACAAGGATTAAAGCTGATCCTTCTTCAAGGACATAGGGGCCAGCTTCCAGTCCCTGTGTGCCCCAGTCACAGCCAGTGAGAGGCTCCCATTGACTGAAGACAGCAAAAGACAGATAAACTCACAATGCACTAAGAGTCAACGGTTAAAGCCCAAACTCTAAATCTTCTCTTACAGGACTGCTTAACAATACTTGATGCTAGTGAGGAGATAACGCTTTAGGCAGTGTGTTGGCCTTACTATTTTAAAAGAAATTTCCAATTTTGCTTCTATTGCAAACCGTAAGTAATTTGTATCTGCCAGGCTCCTGTCTTTGTTCTTCTGCCTCTGTCGTTCAGCAGAGTGATGTCACACCTGAGAGAGAGAGAAGCTGGGAGCATGGGCTAGTCTCAGCACCCTTTACTCTATTTTCCCGTGACCTCTTGTCCAAGAAACTTGGCTCAATCAAAGTTTATCATTTTTTTCTAAGAATTTTTAGAATTATTATAATTTTATATAATTATCTTATAATTTTTTTCTTTTATATTTAAGCCAAAATGTTTGTGAAGGGCCTTTCAAATCCAAAGAAAATGAAGTCAGGCTTTCTTTTTTGTGTGTGTGTGCAGAGAGCAATTCCAGAACCAGCAGGGGAGCGCTTATGACTGAACAACAGCAGCAAAAACAAGCCCTCTTCCCTCACACAAAATGCGAGCTCCCTGCCTGAGGTTCACACTAATGACTGTGTGACCCATTATAATGTATGCCTCCGAAGCTGAGCCTCTCTCCTCTGCTGACCCAGGCTGTACAGTAAATGCTCAATCGCTAACCGTGGGACAGCAGATGTGACTGGGATTGCCTTTCTAGAAGTTTCCTCCGCATCCGTCTTCTGAGCCCTGTGAGCCAGCCAAAGCTGATGAACAAAGCTACCCAGAAGCTTTAGTTGATCCTTGGCATAAACACCACACATGTTAACAAATCTCCCTTCTCCCTAGGAGTGCAACTTTCACCACCTCTGGTCTTGGGGAGCAAGCGATGGGTTCTTTCCAAATGTCAGATGACTTACAGCCTCCCTTTAGTCTCTGCTTTTTCTTTGTGAGCACCGGACCTCCTGAGGAATAAGCAATAATGGGTTTGGGGTAGGCGTTGAATATGGAGCAGAGCTGGAGAGGCTTGAGCTTGCTGGGTAGACCTGGCTCTGAATCTCCTCTTGAATCCCCCAAAAGGCTATGGGTAGTGGGGAAACATCTCAAAATCTCCAGCTTTTTTCCCAGTACTCAAGAAAGAAAATTCAGAATATTGGGGGAAGTGGGAGGCGGGAAAAATCCATGGAAAGCCTTTGCACAGCGCTTTCATACAGGAAGTACGTAGATGGATTTACACCTTCGCCGAACGTCTACTCTCGCCCTGTTTTGTGTGTTCTCTCTGTTTGTGTGTATACCATGACGAAAAGTATCTTCTGAGAGATTTACTTTGGTTTTATAGTGGAGGAGGGATGGCAGCAGGCAACCTAAACAGGTAGCTGAGAGATTGCATCACCAACCACATAGGAAAGACAAAGCAAGTAGAATAGGGGGTGGGGCTAGCAATGCTCAAAGCCCGCCCCCAGTATGTGCTTCCTCCAGTAAGGTTGTACCTCCTACAGGTTTCATAACCTCCCCCAAACAGCACCCCAACAGGGGACCAAGAGTTCAAGTACGTGAACCTATTGGAGACAGCCCTCATTCAAACCCCCACATATGCCTAACCCAGCTTTTATGTGGGCTCTAGAGACTGGAGGTCAGTCAAGTGTCCACCTTGCACAGCAAGCCGCAACGCCATCTCCCCAGCTTCCGAATTCAGACACTGTCATAATAATTGCTTTCTCATAAAACAGTAAGGTTTGCTCTGCTTCTCAATTGCTGGCGTAAGTCATGTGACTTGCTCTGGTCAGCGAAGGTGGGTCCAGGTTACAGTGCCAAATCCAAGAGTGGGATGGTTGTTTTGCCACGTGAGAAGCGCTTTCAGGGGTGCCACTCTGAGCTTTCCAATGTGTCTGTCCTATAGGAAGAAAGGCTCTCGTCACACTGAGGAGCAAAGCAGAGTTGCCCGGGCACACCCAGCCTCGATACCAGATTCTCAGCCAAATCACAAACAAGAAAGGCATGAAATCAGAGGTGATTTGTGACACAGGATTAACCAGATGATACGAAACCTGTAGTTTATTATTTTATATTTTTTTTACTTGTCTAAGTGCCTTGCCTGCATTTATATCTGTGTTACATGTGCATGCCTGGTGTCCTTGGAGGCCAGAGGAGGGTGTTGGATCCACAGCAATTGGAATTGTAGATGGTTATGGTACACCTAGTAGGTACAAAAAAACAAAACCCAGGTCCTCTACAAGGGCAGCAAATGTTCTTAACCACTTTTAAAATTGTTTTTATTGTTTCTTTCAACATTCCATACATGTATACAGTGTATCTTGATCATAATCACCTGTACTCCTCCCTCCTCCCTCCTCCCTCCAAGACCACCCACTCCATCTCTCTCCCAACCTTATGCCTTCATCTTATGATTTTAAAGGAATATATGTTTAATCCACTGAGTCCAGTTAGTGCTGTCGATAGGCACACGGGTCTAAGATCATCCACTGGGATGTGAGCAACCTCCTAATGGTCACACGGGGGTGGGGGGGGGAGGGGAAGGAAGTGACTCTCCCTCCCCCAGTGGCCATCAATTCCTGGTCGCCAGGGATGAAACCTTAGGAGCTACCCTTCAGACTAGAATGGTTTTAAAGATTTGGGGGTTTATTTTTAATTATGTATACTTGTGTTTATCTGTTTATGGCATGCATAGATGCCCACAGAGGCTAGAGGCATCAGATACCCTGGAGTTGCAGTCATACACAGGCTATTGTGTGCAGGGCTGCTGGGAACTGAATATGGCTCCTCACAAGAGCAGCAAATGCTCTCAGCCACTGAGCTGTCTCTCCTGACCTCATGCTGGAATTTTTTAGAAATGAGTTTTCTCATTTGACATTTGACTATCAACATCTCTTGCCTCTTTTTTTGTCTGTTTTCTCATTGAAATACAAATGGAAATATAGCAATAAATGGAAAGAATTCACCATGTCAGAAAAACTTAGGCCAAAAGATAATTTATAAACCTAGAAGAAGCAGGTATAATCCAAAGAAAATGCCACTGAAAACTAAAAACAACAGAATTGAAAGCTGAAGAACCCTCTCTCCCTCCTCGACTATTCTATAATGGAAGGCAGACTCTGAACCTCCTCCTCATCCCACTCCCCAAGTCCCCCATAATTAAGTGCCATTTCCTCAGTCCAGAATAAAACTGTAATGCCCAGTACCGTGGAGCCAGAACAGAAGGCATAGAGTCTGGGTAATAGCATGTCTGGGGCCACTTGAGTTCTATAGGAACAGTGCTGTAGGCGAGAGCAGAGGGAACGGGTCCCCTGGTGACAGTGTGTTCTAGAAACTGTAGATTCCTGCAGGCTGCATTCAGGGCCCATTGGCGGGAGTGAGACAGAAAGCACTCCTCCAACAGAGAAAGGAAAACAAAGCAAGGAACACGTGTCCTCCCTTCAGCTAAGTCCACGATGAATCCAACCTGCAAGATTTATGTATGTCTACTCCCTTTATGGAGCAATCTTGCCGAGAATTATTTAAAAGATAAGCCACAGTTAGCAAAACGCTTAGGTATCCAAAGTCCTATGAATGTACCCACAATGGAGACGGTGACTGGATGAAAAAGAGAAGGGCTGGAGACATAGCTTAGTTGGTAGAGTGTTTGTCTGGTATGCAGGAATCTGTGGGTTTAATACCCAGCACCACATAAAACCAGACAAGATGGCTCATGCCCATAATGCCAGCCCTCTGGAAAACCAAAGAGGAAAGACAGAAGTTCAAGGTCTTCACTGGCCACATAGTGAGCTTGAGGCCAACCTGGGTTATACAAACCCTGTCTCAAAAACAAAAAACAAAAAACAAAACAAAAAAAAAAAACAGGAAAGAAACAACAGACACTCAGGAAATCCAGGCAATCATTAGGCCATGCTTCAAAACCCCATACTACACAAAATAATTAGAAAATCCAGACAAAATGGGCAAATTCCTAGATAGATACCATATGTCAAAATTAAATCAAGAGCAGATAATTTAAATAGACTTATATTCCTTAAGGAAATAGAAGCAGTCATTAAAAGTCTTCCCCCTGCCAAAAAAAGGACCAGATGTTTCAGTACAGAATTCTACCAGAATTTCAACAAAGGACCAATACCAATACGCCTCAAATTTTTCCACACAATAGAAACAGAAGGGACAATGTGAAACTATTTTTATGAGGCTACAGTTACCCTGATACCCAGACCACAAAGGTGCAACAAAACAAGAAAAATTACAGATCAATCTCCTTTATGAACATTGATACAAAAATACTCAATAAAATACTCAAAAATCAAATCCAAGAACAGTTTTTTTTTAAAAAAAATTATCCATCATAATCAAGTAGGCTTTATCCCAAAGATGCAGGAATGAAGTTTCAACATATGAAAATCCATCAATGTAATCCACCATATAAACAAACTCAAAGAAAAAAGAAACACATGATCATCTCAATAAATGCTGAAAATCCAACATTCCTTCATGATAAAAGTCTTGGGAGATGAAGGATACAAGAAACATATCTAAATAATAGCAATACAGAGCAAATCAATAGTTAACATCAAATTAAGTGGAGAGAAACTCAAAACAATCCCACTGAAATCAGGAACAAGACAAGGCTGTTCACTCTCTCCATATCTATTCAATATAGTATTTGAAGCTCTGGCTAGAGCAATAAGACAACAAAAGAAGATCAAGGAAATACAAATTGGAAAAGAAGAAGTCAAAGTATCAGTATCACTATTTGCAGATGATATGATAGTGTATATATAAGCAACCCTAAAAATTCTACTAGAGACCTTCTACATCTGATAAACACCTTTAGTGAAGTGGCTAGATGCAATATTAACAAAAAATTAAAACAGCAACCAGTAGCCATCTTATATACAAACGAAGAAATCAGGATAACAGCACCCTTCACAATAGCCACAAACAATATAAAATATGTTGGGGTAAGTCTAACCAAGCAAGTGAAAGATCTGTATGACAAAAACTTCAAGTCTTTGAAGAAATTGGAGAAGATATCAGAAGATGGAAAGATCTCCTATGCTCATGGATCAGTAGGATTGATTAACATAGCAAAAATAACCATTTTATCAAAAGCAATCTACAGATTACAGATTCAATGCAATATCCATCAAAATTTCAACATAACTCTTTATAACCTTGAAAGAACAATACTCAACTTCATACGGAAAACATAAAACCCAGGAGAGCTAGTCTAATTCTATACAACAGAAGAACTGCAGAGGCATCACCAACCCTGACTTCAAGCTCTACTACAGAGCTGTAGTAAGAAAACAGCATGGTATTAGCGTAAAAACAGACAGGTGGATCAATGAAATCAAGTTGCAAACACAAACAAATATACCTATGGACACCTGATTCTGATAAAGAAGCTAAAATTATACAATGAAAAAAAAAAAGAAAGCATCTTCAACAAATGGTGCTGGCATAACTGGATTTGAGTATGTAGAAAAATGCAAATGGATCCATATCCATCACTCTGCACAAAAATCAAGTCCCAGTGTCGGAGACCAGCTTCGATAAAAATACCAAGATCCTCAACATAAATCCAGCTACACTGAAACTGAGAGAAGAGAAAGTGGGAAACAGCCTTGAATGCATTGGCATGAGAGAAAACATCCTGAATAGAACACCAGCAGCACAGACACTGAGTTCAACAATTAATAAATAAACCCTCTTGAAACCGAAAAACTTCTCTAAGGCACGGGATATTGCCAACAGGACAAAACAGCAGCCAGGAGAATGGGAAATCATCTTCACCAACCCCACATCTGACAGAGGGTTGATCGCCAAAATATATAAAGAACTCAAGAAACTAGACATCAACAAACCAAATAATTCAATTTAAAAATCGAGTACAGACCTAAAGAAGAAGGCTGTTGGATTTCAATCCCTTTAGCCAATGACTTTTGGGGATTACAAATCCTAGGGCATGATCTTGTCTGTGGATGTGACAACTTACAAGTTTAGGAAGAGGGTGCTCTCTTGGGTGGTCAGAGTGCAGCAGGCGGCTTGCTCTCCATCCCTGGACAGAACGACTGAATGAAGGCAACTGGATCAGCGATGATGTCTAAACCATTCTGCATCAGTGAGTGTTTATCCCTATTTTATACCTAAATAAACTCTTGAGAACCCTTAACAGACTCTCATGGCTTCTCGCTACAGAGAAATCTCAACAGAAAAATCTCAAATGGCAGAGAAACACTTAGAGAAATGTTCAACATCCTTAGCCATCAGGGGAATGCAAATCAAAATGACTCTGAGATTCCATCTTACACCTCTCAGAATGGCTAATATAAAAAACACAAACGACAACTTATGCTGGAGAGGATGTGGAACAAGGCGAACACTCCTCCACTGCTGGTGGAAGTGCAAACTTATACAACCAGTTTAGAAATCAATATAGCAGTTTCTCAGAAACTGGAAATCAGTCTACCTCAAAACCTAGCAGTACCACTCTTGGACATATACCCAAAGGATGCTCAATAATATCACAAAGACACTTGCTCAGCTATGTTCATAGCAGCTTTATTTGAAATAGCTAGAACATGGAAACAACCTAGATGCCCCTCAACCAAAGAATGGATTAAAAAAAGTGTGGTACATTTACACAAAGGAGTATTACTCAGCAGTAAAAAACCAATGACATCAGGAACTTTGCAAACAAATGGATGGAACTAGAAAAATTATTCTGAGTGAGGTAACGCAGACCCAGAAAGACAAACAGTATGTACTCACTCATAAGTGGATACTAGATATAAAGTAAAGGATAATCAGGCTACAACCCACAGTCCCAGAGGAGCTAGATAACAGGGAGGACCCTCAGAGGGATGCACGGATCTCCC